>NC_081571.1:24651536-24811799 GCF_022355385.1 Mustela nigripes
CCCGGCCCCTCCCCCCGGGGTCTATCTTCCCGTCGCTTTGGATTCACTTCTCCGCCGGTCCTACCTTTCAGAAAGTGGTTGATTTTCTGTTTCCAGAATTGCTGTTCTTCTTCTCTTCGATCTGCCGATGGATTTTCAGGTGTTTGCAATCTTTAGATAAGCTATCTAGCTGATCTCCGGCTAGCTGAAGTAGTCTCAGCTTGCTACTTTTCCGCCATCTTGACTCCTCCCCGAAAATTTTTCTTATCATGTTATGGATGTAGTACTCCATGATTCATTGTTTGCGTATAACATCTAGTGCTCCATGCAATATGTGCCCTCCTTAACACCCATCACCGGGCTAACCCATACTCCAGCTCCCCCTCTCCTCTAAATGAAAATTTGATTCTAATAAAAATCCAATCATATTATGATCTAGGGAGAAGCAAGTATTTGAGAAATTAAGACAGCAAAATTTCTCTTCTATAGAAAGTATATCTAATTTTCTATTACCTAGATGGTCATTTAATTTTAAAAACCAATAACCTCTCCCTCATGAAAACAGGTTACCATTTTCTTTTACTTAGACATACTGACCTTACAACCATTTATATATTAAAAGGTAGATTTAAAAATCAAACTGTTTTTAAACAGAAACTGTTCTAGATATGTTGTTCTGAAGAATTTAAAATCCACTTGATCCTTTAGCTCTTCTACTTCTGACTCAAGCATTCATTTTTTGTTCTTGCCTTTAAAATTGTCTAATCTTTCTATCTATCTATCTATCTATCTATATACTTTCTATACTTTCCATCTTTTTTTTTTTTTAATCATCTTCATTTTCCACCTCATAACCTACCTTTAATAAGTGGCTTCTTTCCTAAATGGAAAACCAGGGTCACCTGAAGAAGAGAACTACACCCAAAATGAACATTTTACATCCATATTTCTGTATATTTAAAAAATACCATTTTGTGAGACCAGTTCAGAGAAGGCATAGATCCTGACAGGTCCAGTTTAGTCACTAACCAATACAAAAAATACCGGAATGCAACAGGTTTATAAACACTTACCAAAAAGTTAATACAAGCTATTTTTATTTCCAGGTCTTAACTTCCTTTTGTCATTACTCATTAAAACATTTTTAATCAAGATTTTGTCACTTATTTTAACAGAACTCACTAATCTGGTTTAGATTTTCTACTTCCAGAAGAATAACTATAACAGTGATATTTTATTCATTAGGAACATAAACAACTGAGGACAACTGAATTTGCCTATATTTTTATGTTGCAATTTTCTCTTAACTAATTCATATATAATAAGGTTTCTCTCAAAAAATAGCACTTAATAGGTTTTAGGGACAACCTGGGACTATTACACAATGTATGCAGGATGAGTCATAGTCATTCACTTAACCTAAAATGGGCTGAATTTATGAATGGATGATCTGTCATGATTCATTTTCACAAACAAGACTCATTAATGTTTCAAAACTAGTATTTTAAGCCTCTCTACTAGAACTGATGTTTTTTCATCCTGGGGGAGGAATTATAAAGGGCAAAGTCTTTAACATAATAATATGATTTTCCACCAATATGAAAAATAGTCACCTATGCTTTAAAGCATTTTCTAAAGATGGTTAAGATATTTTTAAAAAAATTTTAAAAAAGATTTTATTTATTTATTTGACAGACAAGAGACCACAAGTAGGCAGAGAGGCAGGCAGAGAGAGAGAGGGAAGCAGGCTCCCCGCTGAGCAAAGAGTCTAATGCGGAGCTTGATCCCAGGACTCTGGGATCAAGACCTGGGCGAAGGCAGAGGCTTAACCCACTGAGCCACCCAAGCACCCTGGTGGCTAAGATTTTCTAAGTAATACAGAAAAGACTTAACTTTTCCATGGTTTAGTCTGGTGTACTGTAAAATAATGCCTACTCATATAGGAACAAGAATCTACTACACATGGGGGGTCGCTTGGGTGGCTAAGGTCATGGTCTCAGGGTCCTGAAATCTAGCCCCACATCGGGCTCCTGCTCATCAGGGAGTCTACTTCTCCCTGTTCCCCTCCCTCTGTGAGATCTCTTTCATAAACAAATAAATAAAATATTAAAATAGAAAGAATCTACTACATACGGTTTTTACTTGAGTTATTTATAATTTACATAGAACCTAAAGAACTTGGTTAAGTTCAGTCAGATCTGTTTTGATGGAAAGTCAGTGGGCCAAAGATAATCAGTGGTCTTATTAAAAAACAAAAAACAAAAAACCTCTTAGGCTACTGATCTCCCTATTATCAAAATATATTTAAAATATGGCATAATAGCAGAGTTAAAAATACCTAAAAACTTGAAGCTGATGGAAATTTATTACATCAAATTTGCACTTTTCAAAAAAAAAAATTTTGCACTTGCCCACCCTTATTTCCCATATGTGCAAAATAATGATCAGAATTTAAGTGATCCATGCAAATCTACAGAATCATAAAATTTCAAACCTGGGAAGAACCTTAAAAGGCATCAACTCCATCCATTCAATAGAAATTAAACCTCCTCTCTAATAGCATCATCAAGTGAAGAGCCAGCATATGCATTACCAGCTACAAAGATGGATGGGAACTCATCACTCCTGAGCCTTTTTGATAGTTCTATTTATTACAAAGTTCTTCCTCATACTGAGCTAAATCTGTTTTCCTTTAACTCCCACCCCAATGTTCCTAGAACTCAGGTTCATTTACTCCCAGACCTCTGCCTTTTACAATGCACCATTAATTGATTCACATACCTTGTTATTTCTTTGAAGTTCTGTTATTGTGACTTGGGGACGAAAAGTTATAGGAACAGTATTCCATGATGCTAATTATAGTAACTGTACCACAATATCTAAAACAATAGACATTTAACTTCTAATAAAATGCAGAGTTATTTTTAAATATCATATGCCTGACATATCTAACGAGTCATGGGGGCTGAGATACAGTATATACACATGTCTTGGGGATTCTAGGATATCACAGCAGATCAACTAGGACTCCTATTTGCAGGACAACTCCATCTTTCTCTTTCCTCCCCCACAAAGCCCAAAGCCCATCCTGAGAGATGGTCCTTGGGCTTTGATTAGATCTGATAGACATAAGGGATTCAGACAAGAACATGAAGAACAAGGCCAGGCACTCCAACTTTTAGAGGGCAGAGAACTGACTCTTAGGTAACAGAGTTGGGATGAACAGGATACAGGGCTTATACGTATTTAATAAAATACTATATTTATTAAAGACCTCAAAAATCATCTGAATCAGTTCAGGAGACTTGCTAAAAAATGCTTTGTAAAGGAGACACAAATATGAAAGAGAAGACTAACTGCAAGGAAGATAGATACTTGGTTATGCTTACCATGATTCCAGAACACACAGAGGAGGACAAAGTGGTACTTACTGTTTCAGACTAACCTTACCTTAACTTCAAAACCCCCCATAATGGCAGGAAGAGTCAGAATGAGGGGCATAAGGAGACAGGGTGAAAACGGAAAAGCAGTGATGAACAGCAGCAACATGACGAGAAGAAAAAGGGTAACAAAAGTGTCAATAATAACTGCCCCAGGGGCAACAGTGCTAATCATTTCTTGAATGAGGTGATAGTAAAAGAAACAAGAGTCAAATAAATCCCCACTGGAGTTTCCCATGCAGAATGGAAAGCAACACCAGCAACAACATGGTGAGAAAACATCAGTAACTGCTGAGAAGCTCACAGCCACTTGGAAGCAAAAAGGAAAACAGGTGGACTTGGAGGAGGAGCCTGGTGTGATATACTAACTCTAGTTGGTGAAGGGGCTCCAAATCAACACACTCTGAGGCTGTTACGTTACTGGCTTCCCTATGTAAGGTGAGATACGAGAAAGTAAAGGTTAATACTTTTCAACAAAATTGAATTCACCTTGACACTTTTTCTACACATAGAATCAGATCATGATAAGCAGAAATCCAGGATGGTAAAAATGATCAGATTCCCAGCATTATCTTTGATTCACTATTTACATATTTAAGTTAAGATGTCTATGTTACCCTACAATCTTAACTGGTATTCATATTGAAGACCAGTTCAATATGAACTAGTAATCATACATACCTAAGTATTAAAGTATATTTTTAGTATATAGTAGGTTGGAAGGCAAACAAGTATACCAATATACTTAAAAATATTTTAACAGTTAATTTCAATAAATATTGACAGCATGCCTAATAACTTAAAGGCATTATTTTAGTACAGAGCATCAGAAATGAAGAAGAGACAATTTCTATTAAGGAAACCAAATAGAAGAAAACTAATAATCCCTGAACACTTGAGTTAAGTAAGGTTTTATGTACCGAGACAAAGACAGCATCATTGTTCCTGTCCCTATAAAATTAAGGTTAGTTAAAGTATCTTTTTCAAGTGTTTATTTCATTAGGAATGAGGATTAATAAATTAACTAGTTGCGATCTTGTTCATAGGTCTGTTCTGAGCAATGACCATTCATTAGCTCAACCACTATGAAATATGCTCATGCACAGATATAATTGTTAAATTGAAGACTCTCCGCCAAGTGTACTCATTCCCAGAATAAACAAAAGCGATCTCAGTTTGATTAACAAGTAATTTTGGAATCAACAAATCTTTAGTTAGAATACATATTGGAGTTTAACTAATCAATCTTTTCTGTGCAACACTTTCATAATGCCACTCAACCAGTGCATGAGCACATACAGTGATGGGACTCAGGTATAATAAAGTAATGACTCCATTTTTATAGAGCCATATTGTTCAACAGTTCCCTGTCAAAATTTGCTTCCCTGCAACTCTTACATGTTAGTCTAAATTTTGCCCTCTAAAGGGTTGAAGAACAATGTCTTCAAGTCGCAGCTCTCTTCTAGGTTAAACGTTCTTCAAGTATTAATAGTCTTTTACAAGAATAATTTCTTGACTCTATGCTATCCTATTTCCCTCCCAGGTTCAATCTCTGTCAATACTTCTTTCAAATATGTTAAAAGGATACCATCTAACCAGAGTAATATGCCATCCAAAGATAATGCCGGGAATCTGACCATTTTACCATTTAGCATTTCTGCTTCTTATGATCTGATTCCTATGTGTAGAAAAAATGTCAAGGTGAATTCAATGCTATTTTGAACTTACATTTTTGTTTTTGCAGTCTAAGTCTTCTTGTACTTTCTCTGCCCCAGAACCAGAGTCAGGAATATCTGGTTTTTCTGACTCCATTGCCACGAGGAACTCTGACTAATACACATCTGCACATTGCTGGTGCAGCCAAATTTCAAAAGAGTCCAAATGTAAAACTTTGTATTTATTCCTATTACATTTTATCCTATTGGTTTTGACCTATCGTTTCAATATATTCTGATCTCTTGAGCTTGATATTTATTGTTATTAGTTGTTCTTGGTAACTTTCTGACACCTGAAAATCTTATAAACATGCCATTTACTCTGTCAAAACTATTGATTAAAGAAAGACAGGATTACCTCAGTGGCTCAGTGAATTAAGCATCCATCTTTGGCCCAGGTCATGATCCCGGGGTCTCGGAGTGGAGCCCTGAGTCAGGCTCCCTGCTTGGTGGGGAGTCTGCTTCTTCCTCTCCCTCTGCCCCTCCCCCTGCTTGTTCTCTCTCTAATAAATAAAATCTTAAAAAAAGGACTTCTAAAAAAAAGGAAGGAAGGTCAGTCAAAGAGAGCCCTAGACAATACAACATAAGACAAAGCTTTAGACTGGCAATGGGCCAGTAACCAAATTTCATTTCATCATAATGACAGATAAGATATAGAAGATATATAAGAAAGTCTGTCAAATAAGTTCTAGGAAATAGCTCCAGCTTACATACTTCTTTTACTGAATACTGAATGAATGAATGGATGAAGAACATAAGGTCTTCACTGTTGTTGAAATGTAACTGTGAAAGCAATGTTGCAAAATATATCATTAAAATGTACATCTAGGTAATTCATGATCAGCATAATTAGGGGTTATATGTCTGATGCAGGTCTTGGGTTCTATCACTACACAGATATAAACCATGTCCAAAAAGGCATAACTTAATAATAATCTCTATGATTAATTATGTTCCAAATTCTACATGATGGATATACACACACACAAACACGCACCCAACCCATATTTACAACAAACAAATGTAAGACAGGACGTAAAAATAATCACTAATTGCTTACTATAACCTGACTGATAGAAGAATACATGATAGAGCTAGAACTCAAATGCAAGTACCATGTGCTTAACTACTCTTCTATTAGGTTAATGAAATTAAAGAATCATCAATATCACTGCTTATCTTCCTAAAGTATATAATTTGAAGAGGGTAAGTCATATAAAAACTATTTAGGCACAGCTGGTCTGTATATTCTTTTTGCTTTTTTTGTAATTCTTTAGCATACAGTAGCATGGAATAACACCAAAGTAGAAGTTCCGTAACAGTGCAAAACCACTAGACATTTAATTAAAAAGTTCTTAATCTCTAGTCCTATTTAATCTCTAGTCCTATTTATTCTTTTTGAGGAATCATGAAAGAAAAAAAAGTGAGCCATACCTGTCTTTCAGGAAGGGGTGTTTTTAGAGCAAAGTGTTTGTCAATATATATTCCATTTGCTTGACATGTAGAAAATCGCCAAGAAACATTAGTTTTTTTCTCTTCCTCATTCCACTTAATTACTCTCTATGTGCAGAGTGCTATGCAAAGCACCAGAGCTACAAACATATGTAAAACATAATTTCTGTCCTCATTTATTTCTGTATTGGCATCCAGAAGTAGATGAGGAGAGAAACTGGAAGAAAAAAAAAAAAAAAGGCCTTTTCTGCAAACAATTCATAGAATAGATGATGTCTGATGGATAGATACCATTTACCACCATTAAAAGCCAGCTATAAAATAGGGATCTTCAAAGAGTTTACTATATATTCTCTATGAAGTATGCTTCCCAGTAAACCAAATTCGGAAACCTTGCCTAATTCTCTATTCTTCATACTTCTCCACAAAAAAAACCAAACAAACTAAGAAGAGCAGTCTTTAGCACATATTACAGAGATTTATTAATACTAAACCTGAAAATTTAGGCATTCAATACATTTTTACTATCCAATATATAATTACCAGGCAAGGATGAATTAATTTTCATAATATCTATCATCATACAAAACAATCTGTTGAAATGCTATTAAAGCACTTCATGAAGAAAACATAAAAACATCAAATTGCTAAAACAGTGTCAAAATACCTTTCAAAAGAAAAAAGATTCAAGATTATACTCTGATTTCAAAAGAAATAATGTATTTGTACTGAAAGCAATAATGGCTAAGAATGGCAAAAATGACATATGGGTCAGAATCAAACAGTATAAATAAACCTAACCAATGAGGAGAATGGCAACTGGAAAGCTGTAAAAGGCAGGAAACTACACTTTTAGATATTTAAGAGTGGTGTAGGATCTAAAAGGACATGATATAACATAAAGAGTAAAAGAAAGACAAGACATTAGACCCTGGATAAGACTCAGAATAAATGTCAAGGAACAATAAAAAATGATCAAATCCAATGAACAAAGTATAATCTTTTCACTATACATATGAAACACATTTTGAAAAACAAATATTGAAGAGTCCTGTTTCTGGCTCCTGACCATTTATTTCCTTCTTTTTTCTTTTTTAGGGGTGAAAGGAAGAGAGAGAAGCTCAGTACTGCATTTAGAAGAATATCTGTTCCATTTTATTGGAAGGAAGACACTGCCAATCTTCTCATTTTTTAAATTTTTTTATTATGTTCAGTTAGTCAGCATATAGTACATCATAAAGACATCGCCAATCATTCCAAACTGTGAACTAGATGTTAACTCTCCAACAGAATCTCCTTCGATGGCTCTTCCTCACCTTTGCAATAAAGTTAAAGTTCTTCATATGGCAGTCAAGCCATTTCAAGATATGTCTACATTTTCAGATTCATCTACATCTATATCCCTTTTATACAACTTTTTAAGAACTTCTGATCTCTTTGCAGTTATTCAAAAAAGTCAAGCTATTCTTTCCTTCTGTTGCTTTTGTATATGTTTCCTGTCTAAAATGCTTCTTTGAGATCCTTTTGATTATTTGCTATTGTCCTTAAAGCCAGGTCACAAATCAATTTCTCCTTGACAGATTTTCTTTCTATCACTCTGCATCACAGTAATCCTCCTATGCTTCCACAACACCCTGTGCATGCCTCTTGTTCTTTTTATACTGTAATACAATTGTTAATTTTCCTCCTTTCTTCCCTACTACTTTGTGTTCTTGAACAGCAGGAATAGTATCTTAGTTTTCTTTGAATTTCCAACAGCTGGCAGAGTATACCTTAGGAGAAACTTAGTAAATTCAAGGAGAAAAGCATTTAACAATTTCTCTCCAGTATGTATGCTGTAGTAGAAAAAGTATTATATCGAGCTCCGCCCATAACTAGCTATAACTCACAAATTATGACTTCCAATAAAATAAGGGGATTAATTATCTAGATCTCTAAAGTTCCCTGTGATTTGTTAACCTAGTAGTTGTAGCTGACTAAAAAAATTCTTTTTTTAAAGATTTTATTTATTTATCAGAGAGAGAGAGGGGAGAGAGCGAGCACAGGCAGACAGAATGGCAGGCAGAGGCAGAGGGAGAAGCAGGCTCCCCGCCGAGCAAGGATCCCGATGTGGGACTCGATCCCAGGATGCTGGGATCATGACCTGAGCCGAAGGCAGCTGCTTAACCAACTGAGCCACCCAGTCGTCCCTGTTTTATAAATTCTTGACAGATAATAAAAATACTTTAAAAAAGAACAGTCTTTAATGCAAATGTTTACTAATTTACACTGGATTTATCTCAGTTTTCAGGTTTTACTACTGAGGTTTTCTTTATTGGTCTAGTGGCTGTGAAGAGAAAAGTTTTCCTAACTTGATAGCCTTAGAGCCAAGGATCCTATTTTACTCTGAGCTTCACTGGCATATGATTTTCCTCCCTTAAGACTTTCTCTTTGTTATCTGTTGCCTCTGCTTCTATTTCTCCTTAACTTTTACTTAACTCTAGAACTAGTTCAGGAAGATGTCTGCCACATAACAGAAACTAGTGATAGCAAAGGGGAAGAAAAGAAGATGAACTCGGAAAGTCATTAGTCTTTTCTCATCCTGTCTTCTCTTGCTTGGAGTAAGGGCACACCGGTCTTAATAAAAACTTTACCCCAGTCCCTTGTTTACTACTACTCCTTCTACCTTCATCCTGTCTTTTAGTTAAAAACAAAAACAAAAACAAAAAACAAAAAGGAGAGGGCTTTTTACTTTTTTTCAGGTTCTCCTTATCCTATCCTGTGTTTTTAAAAACTCGGCCTAGTAATTTTAAAACGTCTCCACTCTTCTACTCTGTCATTCAAAAAAAGGAGTCTCCCTTTTCCTACAGAAGCAGAGAAATGTGTCCCTGCCTAAAAATATCTTCACATGGTAGTCAGTTCCTACTATTAAGAAATTGTTAGTACTACTGGCACATTATAAATTAAATAGTCTTTTTAAAAAATCCTGACTGAAGGGGTTATTACCACATAAAAATCAGATTACTCTATTTTATAAGGGAGGAGATTCACAAATTACAGTTACAAATTAACTTTTATTTATTTTTTCAGTGTTCCAAGATTCATTGTTTATGCACCACACCCATGCTCCATGCAAACGTGCCCTCCTTAATACCCACCACCAGGCTCACCTAACCTCCACCCCCTCCTTCCAAAACCTTGTTTGTTTCTCAAGAGTCCATAGTCTCTCACAAATTAACTTTTAAAATAGAAATTATTTAAAATTCAAAGTCTGGTTATCCAACTGCAATTAATGTTTTTTGTATTTTAAGTCACACTATAGCAGTAATGAGGATCTTCATTTGCACATGTATTTGAGAAGACCAATTTTATACTAGTTAAAAGGCTTCTATCATAAACATTTTTTTAAAAACAATTTTAAGTAATATATAAATAAACCGAAGATGTGTGCTCTATTAGAAACGTACATTCTAAGCGTTATCCAATATGAAAATGGAATTAATTTATAAAAGCCTAATTGACAAGTAAGGACAGGCAAAGTTCATCACATTGATATAAATTATACTACCTGGTTTCTTTTAAGCTCATAATATTTGTGTGTGAAGTTACCCTAACTGATACACAGATTTAAGTTGACTTAGAGAATAGAAGGCATGAAAGATTTGGGTAGCAGGCTAAAAATCTTAATTTTAATTACTGAGCTAATTACTTCTCTGGAAAGAGTAAAGTCTTTCTTCTTTGATAAAATAGATTAGATTGTGCCAGTAAGATGAAGGGGTACCATAAATTTTGGTTTACCTGGGACAATCTTGGCTGATAAGTTGTTTTGTAATAGTTGCCAGGGTCCTCCTACACTCTCAGAAGTATCAGTTTGGATGAGAAAGCACCTGGTCAACCTACTTATCATGCTCCTTTCAAATTAAAACAATAACTAGTTAGGCATCCAATATGTAGAAGGCCAAATACTGAAGGGAATACAAAGAAATGTAAGAAATGGTATTTGCCCTCAAAGTGTTTAGGACTTAGTTGGAGAAACTGAATAAATATTTCAAGTTAAACACACAAAATTTAAATGGCTTAAAAGATATAACTGGAACAAATATTATAAGGAAGTATGTAGTTACTTGTTAAATGAATGACACAATAATTAGTTAAGGGTTTCACAAGAGATCAGTCACTTTCTATTAAACAACACCGCAACATCCCTTATACCATTTACTGAATGCCTTGTATGTACTAGATGTGGTTTAGAGTGCCTTACATGCATGTTAGTTAACCCTTACAATCCTAAGAGGTGTGATATTATTCACAAGAAAGGGAATTTTACTGATGAGAAATGTACCTCTTAGAGGTTAAATGGCAGAGTTGGGATTTGAATCCAGGTTCTCTAATAGGAAAGTCAGTGATTATCTTTTTACTGCTCTTCTCTTTACATAGGGTGGTGGTTCTCAACTGTGGGAGCTTTTTCCCCCAGGGATATATACGGTAATACCTGGAAACATTTTTGTTCATCATAACTGCCGTGTGGGGGGGATGGCTAGTGACTTTACAAAAACTTTTTTACAGATAAGATCTGAACTCAGTCTTGAAGCCTTGGTAGGATTTGGATAGGCTGGGGATGGCAGAGGTAAGGACAGATTACAGATAAGAATAGTACAGAAAGTACAAAAAAGATTCTAGAAGATAATGAATAAGCCAACTTAGCAAGATAAAGGGACACGATATTAAAGGAAAAGTGAAAGCAAGACAAGAAAGATGCAATAATTTTCTTTTTTTTTAAAAAAAGATTTTATTCATTTATTTCACAGAGATCACACACAGGTAGGCAGAGAGAAAGAGGGGGAAGCAGGCTCCCTACCGAGCAGAGAGCCCAATGCGGGGCTGGATCCCTGGACCCTGAGATCATGTCCTGAGCCGAAGGCAGAGGTTTTAACCCACTGAGCCACCAGGTGCCCCAAGAAGCAATAATATTCTTAAAAGACAGAGGAGACTGAACTGAATTCACTGAAGATTTTTGAGATGGGGAATGTATGATTAATCAAGAAACCAGGGAAAAGAGACTAACAAGGATGCTACTAGACTAAGTCATAAGGAATTCAGAGTCTCTGCATTGGTGTGGCAGAAGTCATGAGAAAGAAAGGAAGAAACCAAAAGTGTGTAAACTTTTATGTACCATAAATTTTTGTCATCTCAAAGGATAACAAATTACCATTCTTACCTGTAATGCACTGAAACTGTCCATCTTCTCTTCTTATTGTAAATGCTTCCCCTGGGTTAACTTGTACCAGAATGACCTTAAAATTAGAGAAAGAAATATTAAAACAAACAAACAAAAGAAAAATAACAGAAGAAACAATAATCAAAATAGGGAACATCAGTATAACAAAATACTAAATATTTCTAGAATATGTGAGCTATTTAACCTTAATGGGAAGGAAAATGGGATTACAGTTTACACATTTGTTAAAAAAGTATTACTTCACTTTCCTGGAGGTCAGACTTAAGCAAAAAAAGGAAGGGAATAAAAAAAATACAGCAGCACACTTTTATTGGAAAGTTAATAAACTTCACTCTGAAACAAAGAGGGAGTCAAACAATATTTGGCAGATTTATGCTTAGTTCATTAGTTGCTAAGTATTTCATTTTTTTAAGATTAAGTATAAATTGATAAGAAGAGCTTGAGATGAGCATACCTGAATTAGTAGGACATTTCAAATTATATCTGGGAATATGTTAAATTAATCCCACCTTTTTTTTTTTTTTTTAAGATTTTATTTATTTATTTGAGGAAGAGACAGTGAGAGAGAGCATGAGTGAGGAGAAGGTCAGAGGGAGAAGCAGACTCCCCGTGGAGCTGGGAGCCCGACACAGGACCCGATCCCGGGACTCCGGGATCATGACCTGAGCCAAAGGCAGTCGTCCAAAAAACTGAGCCACCCAGGCGTCTCTAATCCCTTTTAAGTAGTTTTCATTATATAGATTATACATTCTAATTTTATGACATCTAAAAATCAGAAGACTGGAAAAAAAATCCGAAGTCCTTCTATACTATAATAAATTCTGTTAATTTTTAATAAATTTCTTAGTCTTGTTCCCTATGTATAGGCTTAATTTTGCCCCTTAAAAAATATAAATAATATTACTTATATACATTTACATATATATTATTTTTTATATATTATATCTATATATTGTACTTATTTATATATTACATATATTATATATAATATATATTTATACATATAAGTGAAGTATATTATATATATTATATATACTTATATATACACAGCAAAGTATATATAATATATAAATATATATTTATATAATATAATATATTTATATATATTTTAAGGGGCATATATATATTATAATAATATATATTGGAGATTTTACATTATATATAAAATCTCCAATTCGGTATCTTTCAAAGTTTAATATTTTTAAAAAGACTTTTCTATGCTACTAATCACTCAAAATACTTCAACAAATGACCATACCATAAACTACTTAACCATTTTCTTAATATAAGGAATTTAGGTAGCTTTCATTTTTTCCATTACTATAAATATCAACACAGAAGGGAACAATTTCTATGTAGTTTCTCTTCTTTAATCCATTACCAGTTAATTTTTTTGAGTGGTGTTTAAGGTCAGGGGGTCTAATTTCATTCTTTTACATGTGAATATCCAATTTTCCCAGCACCATTTATTGAAGAGACTGTCTTTTTGCATTGAGTGCTCTTGTCTCCCTTGTCAAATGTTAGCTGACCATACATGCATTGGTTTGTTTCTGGGCTCTCCATTATCTTCCATTGGTCTAAGTCTCTGTTTTTGTGCAGAACCATACTGTTTTGATTATTATAGCTTTATAATACAGCTTGAAATCAGGAAGTGGTGATGCCTCCCACTTTTATTCTTTTTCAGGATTGTTTTGGATATTCGGGGTTCTTCTGTGGTTCTATATACACTTCTGGAGTTTTTCTACTTCTGTAAAAAATGCCATAGGAATTTTGATAGAGACTGCACTGAATCTTAGGATGGCTTTAGGTAGTATGGATATGTTAATAACATTACTTCTTCCCATCCATGAACATGGGATACCGTTCCATTTATTTGTGTCATCTTAAATTTCTTACACCAATGTTTTATAGTTTTTAGGGTAGAAATCTTTCACCTCCTCGGCTAATATTTCAGGCAAAGATTGAAAGACCCTCACTTCAAGGGAAGTAGGTAAGAAGTAGGGGTAATGGAAAACACAAAAAAAATTGTTAGAAATAATACAAATATATTAATAAAATAAATATAAATAGACTAAGCTTGCATATTAAAAAGAGAGAAAATAAAATTGATTTTAAAAGGTTACAGAGAGGGGCACCTGGGAGGCTCAGTCATTAAGCATCTGCCTTCGGCTAAGGTCATGATCCCAGGGCCCTGGGCCATGACCCCAGCCCGCCTCAGGCTCTCTGCTCAGTGGGAAGCCTGCTTCCCTCTCCCACTCCCTTTGCCTGTGTTCCCTCTCTCACTGTGTCTCGCTCTGTCAAATAAATAAATAAAATCTAAAAAAACAAAGTTACAGATAGGGGTGCCTGGGTGGCTAAGGTTGTGATTGTGGGGTTCTGGGCTCAAGCCCCATGTCCAGCTATCCACTTAGTGAGGAGTATGCTTCTTCCTCTTCCTCTGTCCTTCCCCCACTCCTGTTCATGGTCTCTCTGTCTCTCTCTCAAATGAACAAATAAAATCTTTAAAAAAAAAAAGTTACAGAGAGAAAATGCCAAACCTATTATTTTGATGGTCTATTTCTCAGAACAAGTAGACAGTAATCATCAAGGATATGGAAGGTCTTAACACCACCACCAATAATCTTGGTTTAATAGCCATGTAAAGAATACTGCACCTAATAATTAGAAAATATACATACTGTTTTGAAGCATATATGCAATTGACATGAAAATGGAAAGAATGGCCTATTACTGAGAACATCATAAATCAAGTCTTACAAATCTCAGTTAAATCAGAATCAGTAATATAAAAATATATTTGCAAAATTTAAAGAGCTTCAGTAATTTGTAGGTTAGGGAATCATAACAAAAAACAAAAAACAGCAGTGAAGTATAACCAAAACATTGTACGTTAAAACTCTGGAATATAATATTGCCCAAAAAACTCAGACCTTTAAATACTTACAACAGAAAAGACTGAAAATTAGTATGTGTCCAAGTAAATGTGAAAAGGCAGGGTTAACTCAAAGAAAATTAAAAAAAACAAAAAAGGAAACAAAAGTAAGAACAGAAATAATGAATCATAATACAAGAAATGCTGGAGGATGAACAAATAGTTTTTAAAAGAAATCACAGCAAAGGATAATCAAGAGAAAAAAATTCAAGAAAACAAAGTAGTCAGTAACCTTTTCCAGCTAGGTAATTTTTTTCCCCCCAAGAAGATTCTTGAACCTTGGGAGATTTTATGCAGGTAGATGGATTTAAAATGCATTTTATAAAATCTAGGAAACTTATCTCTCTACATGGGTTTTATTTAGGGGACTAGCTCCTTATTATTCCATTATCTCAAATGTCATCTTTTCAGAGAAACCCTCCCTGACCAGCAAATTCTAGGGTATGTTCACATACTTTCTACCATATCAATCTATTTTACTTTTTACCTAGCACTTGTCACTATTTGAAATTATTTTGTGCAGTAATTTGGTTTGTGGTTTACTGAGCAGTTTCTATTCCACTAGAACAAAAGCCCCCTAAAAGCCAACATCTTGTCTTACAAAATGCTATACCCTAGAGCTTGGCTCATAATAGGTTTTCAATAAACTTCCATTAAATGAATTAAATAGATAAGCAGTGAGCACTGGGAGTTTATTCATTCATTTCACAAATATTTGTTGAGGTCTTATTACAGGTGAGGCTCTGTTTTAGGTAATGGGTATAGAGTAGTAAACAAAATGGACAAAAATACTTGCCTTCATGTGCAGAGCAAGAAAGTTATAGGATTCAAGTCATGCCACTGAGTAACAGCAATTAAGAAAATTATTTTTCTTAATTTTAATTAATTAATTATTTAATTCATTTGACGGACAGAGATCACAAGCAGGCAGAGAGAGCGAGAGGAGGAAGCAGGCTCCCCACTGAGCAGAGAGCCCGAAGCAGGGCTCGATCCCAGGATCCTAGGATCATGCCTTGAGCTAAAGGCAGAGGCTTTAACCCACTAAGCCACCCAGGCACCCCAAGAAAATTATTTTTAAGTCTTAAAAAAATGTGGGGTGATTAGGAGAAATTCACACACAGGCACCTTAGAAAATCACTTCATTGTTGCCAACATCACACATCAAACCAGAGCTACTCTGTAACAAAGGTGCATGCCTGAATTCTAAGCACACTCATAGGTTTCTGGCACCTAATCAAGATTTGCCCAGCTTCAAAATGTAGAATTTATATATCTTCAAACTATGTGGATTCCCACATCATTTTATATTCATCTGCAAAAACACAGTGTAAATTTTCCATAATCTTATTACAGACAATAGTACAATAATAAGGAGAAGAACTATGAATGACAGCTATTCCAACTGAGATAAAATATAGCCACACACAAAATAGCATAATCTTAACAGAACAGCTTTTTAACACAGATCATGTAACTAGTGACCATAGAAATCTTATAAAGTAACTCTCAGAAGTGTGACAGGTGAGGAAACCTGGTAAATTATCCATCATTTTGTGATTAATATAATTGATGGCTCGATTTGCAAAGGGATATATTTGAGGCCAAAAGTTATAAATGCAGTACCATAAAATGATTACCTAGTACTTTATTGGGCTTTAACAATGAAATTCTTCAAGATCTTTAAATTTCATAGAAAATAGTGATTTATACTCTTAGGTTTATACTTATCTCAAATGCACTGCCCGTCCTTCAATCCCTAATCCTTTTAAGAAATCAGAGTTTAGTCCTGACAGGTTCATTATATTGTTGCAAAATACACTCAAACATGTTTCTCTTCTCTAATCAGTTTCTCTCACCTTGTATTATATCCCTAATAATAGATCTGATGCCATGTTCAAGACTCTACTGATACAATATATCAGCCAGCCAGTTTTCCTTTAACATCCTTTAGTGCAAACGCTGGGAACTTCTAATGCCTGGTTTAACAGTGTCAACAGTGGCTGAATGGATAGTTGATAAAAGCAATTATTTGAATATCCACCAAAGGTCAATTTCCAGTATTGTGAACAGAGACATATATAGTAGTGACCATTTTAAGAATATTCTCAACTTAAATAATCAGCACTACTACTATTTACATGGCTTCTTAAATAAGAAACATATGCTTAAAACATGTTTTGGCTGAGATACCTAATCCACAGGGCAGATTTATTGACAAAGACTGAAGATAATGTCGTACACCATGTGTATTTTATTTTTATTTTCTTAAGACTTTTTAAATTTATTTATTTGACAGACAGAGATCACAAGTAGGCAAAGAGGCAGGTAGAGAGAGAGGAGGAAGCAGGCTCCCTTTTGAACAGAGAGCCCGATGCGGGGCTTGATCCCAGGACCCTGGGATCATGACCTGAGCTGAAGGCAGAGGCTTTAACCCACTGAGCCACCCAAGCGCCCCACACCATGTGTATTTTAAAAAATTATTCTCATAAGTAAGCTATGATGATACATGGGACTATTTCTACAAAAATATTACATTAAAACATAACACAAGAGATATGAAAATGTCATTGATTAAAGGTCTAAATGTGCCTAGTATATTAATGAATGAAGACCATAAAAATCTATAAGAACATAATAAAAATTTCATGTTCCCTAAATTCCTCGATAATAAAAAAAGATAGAATATTTTGGGGAAGAAGTTATAGAAGAGCAGTAAAATTATAAAGGATCCAATATAAAATTATTTACTTAGGGAGGGAAATACATTAAAAAAAAAAAAACAGAATAGCAGAAAAGACATCTCTGGCATGAAAAAAGAAAGAGAAGGATGAAGGGCCACAGACACTAGAGAGTTGCAAGTCTGATATGAACACCTCTAAAAAAACAGCACACATCTCAGGAAAAGTTGGAACTGGAGACCTGAGATATCATTTAGTCCAATCCAGGTTTATTTTTAAAAAGTAAGAAGTGATTATTAATATTACTGAAAAAGTTACTTCATTTTACAAAAACATTCAACCAACTGTACAGTAAACTCTCAGTTATTTATTCAATTTCTATCAATTAAACACAGTGAGGCAAATTCAAATGAGCAGTTATAATAAAAAATGTAGCACTTGGGTACCACCTTGGGATCTGAAGTAATGAATAAAAGTGCAAAAATTCATTTATTTATGCTTTGTCTATACAAATAAACTTAATTTAAATATCAGGAATAAACACTAATAACATCTGCATATATTCTAAAAGAAACAATAATAAATGAGTGATGTTTTTATTTATTTATTTTTAAATACTTATTTTTTGAGAGAGAGCAAGTGAGTGCAGGATAGGAGCAGAGGAAGAGGGAGAGAATCAAGCAAACTCCCCACTAAGCCTGGAGCCTGATGCAGGGGTTTGATCTTGCCACCCTGAGATCATGACCTAAGCCAAAATCAAAAGTCAGCCACTTAACCCACTGAGCCACCAGGTACCCTTAGTGCTATTTTAAAAGTTAAAACAACTAGGTATAAATTATATTTTACTATATGTTTTTTAAAAGATTTTATTTATTTATTTGACAGAGAGACACAGTGAGAGAGGGAACACAAGCAGAAAGAGAGAGCGAGAAGCAGGCTCTCCACCGAGCAGAGAGCCGGATGTGGGGCTCGATCACAGGACCCTGAAACTATGACCTGAGCTGAAGGCAAACGTCTAACGACTAAGCCATCCAGGTGCCCCTATATTTTACTATCTTAATTTTCAACTGTTACTAATCATTTCATTGCTTAATATAACTTTGAAAACATTCTTTTGCATTTCAAAGATATGTATACGTAACTCCATCATCATCTGTTTCAATTTTACCTAACTGCTATCAGTTTAAATTCTTTACATGTAAATTGAAAATAGGAAAAATAGCCTGCTCCACAGCACAAAGTGTGTTAGATGAAATAATGTGCACTAGATGGAAGGAAAGACAACTCAACATCATCCTGGGAACTTTTCAAAATACTGTATAGATAGTTAGGTCTGTCTGGAGAGAGTGAGGAATCTGGGATTTCCATCAGGAAAACCATGCTATTATTTATTTTCCATAAAGTATCACTACTTTAAAACCTAAAGGATTCAGTAAAAAATAGAAGGTTGGTGGGGTGCCTGGTTGGCTCTGGCAGTAGAGCATGCAACTCATGATCTCAGGGTCATGAGTTCAAAACACATGTTAGCTGTAGAGCTAACATAAAAAAAATAAAATAAATAAGGTTGGTGATAATATTCTGTAATTGCTAAAGGAAAAAAAGGGAAACTTATAACACCCAAGGTGTTATAAGTGATTTGTTCTGTGAAGTTAACAAACATTTAACTTTCTGAATTTAAGAAGTACTTTTAAGGTTTGTTTCTCTAAAACTCTAGCAGTTTAAATTGTTTATTTTGAAAAATATATATATACTCAGGGCACCCGAGTGGCTGAGATGGTTAAGCGTCTGCCTTGGCTCAGGTCATAACCCTGGGGTCCTGGGATCAGGTCCTGCGTCTGGCTCCCTGTTCTGGAGAGCCTGCTTCTGCCTCTGCCTCTGACTTCCTCTCTCTCTGTCTCTCATGAATAAATAAATAAAACCTTAAAAATATATATATATCTCCAATATAAAATGTTTAAGGATGTATTTAATTTCTAAAAATGTTCACCTATATTTTCATAAGAAATAATCAACAAAACCAAATATAATCACTGAAAAAAAATAAAGAGAAAAATGTTTATGTATGGAATCAACCTTGCAGATGTAGTTTAATCTTCAACTCTCCACCCCAAAGGACACCCAACTTGCAGTCTTCATTGTACAAGTCAGGTCTGAGAATGACATACCTCACATTTCTATTTCTGAAACCCAGTAGAGGGTTTAGAAGGCAGAGCAAAAAAAATCAACCCAAAGGTCAAAAACATGTACTCACACTTTCCAATATTTATGAATGTATAATCTTGGCTATCATCTTAGTTTGCCATAACAAAGGGAGGTCATGGGCAGGGGGGTGATGATTAAACCAAGAATTGTTCTTTCATAGTTCTAGAGGCTAGAAGTTCAAGATCAAGGTGTTGACAGAGTTGATTTCTTCTGAAGGCTCTCTCCTTGGCTTGCGGATGGCTACATTCTTCCTGTGTTTTTACACTGTCTCCCCTCTAGGTGTTATTTGTCTTAATATCCTCTTATTAGAAGAATACTGGCAAAAGGGAGAATTCTACTGGATGAAGGCCTGTTCTAATAGTCTCATTCTAGCTTAATTACCTCTTTAAAGCTGCTATTTCCAAATACAGTAATACCCTGAAGTACTGGGGGTTAGAACATATGAATTTCGGGGTGGATTGAGGAAAACACAATTCAGCACGAAACGGCAACCCTCTGATTACAGAGAGTACAAGAGCAAAATTCTCTGTAATGCCTAATCCTTTCCCTGATTTTTTTTTTTTTAAACCAACTGCTGCTTCATACTTACTCGAGGGTGCCAATTTAATGAGGTTGAGAGTAATAATAAAAGGGAAAATCTTTTGGGCTTTGTACCCTTGAATAATAGTTAAGATACCTTAGCAATGTAATTTCTCAATCCATGACTGAAGGCTTTCAAGTAACTCAATACTAATGGGGTTGTTTTGATGACTAAGTGAACGAACATATGTCAAGTGTTTAAGACAGTTAATGGCATACAGTAAGCACTATCTGAACATGTTAGTTACTGTTATTGTAGGCACCATGTATGTAGCTCTTAGTATTATTATTAATAGTATAGATCTGTCACTTTAAAGATTTGCCCCAGCCTAGAAGTTGATCAATTTACACATTAGTGAGATAATATATCCAGAACACAATGTTTAAGAGATCTCTCCTGAACTGGTCTGGGACCTGCCTACCTCTCCATATTTTCTCATACTGACCCTTTAGCCTACTCTACTCCTCTCAATACAGTGTTCGATGGTTAAGAGTTTCCTTCTCATTTCCTGGTTCGTGACTTACTATTCTCTAGCATGGTATTTGATTCAAACTTGACTTCTGCTAACTAATATTTTCCTTTGCTGAACCTCTGTGCTTGAGGACTTCAGTCTATAAACAAAAAACTTCTACTTAATTCCTTCAAGATACTGAACTCTAAAGCAGAGTTAAATTATCCCTGTAATAAAGCCCACAGCGACTGGGACATCCTCCCAGTATAATGCTTAGCACATAACTGTATTGGTCATTTACATATTGTCACTTCCACTACATGAGCCCTTCATAAGACTTTCAACATTTATATAGTTACAGAGTCTATAGAAGTTTAACAAATATTTGCTGAATTAACTACTGTCCATTTCTAAATAACTCCTAAATCTTTTCCTCTGGTTTTGAGACCAGGACTAGCTGATAACACTTTCTGTAATGACAGAAATGTTTTATACATGATACGGTAGGATAGCCTCTGGCTACATATGGCTTCTGTGTGTACATAAGTGGTACTGAGCATTTAAATTGTGACCAGAGAAAATGACAGACTGAATTTGTAATCTTATTTACTTTTAATTAGTGTAATTAATTTAAATTAGAGGTTAATGGCTATCATGTCAGACAGTACCATGCTAGATTTGCCAAGCTCCAAAATTACTTTTCAGACTACTTTCTGGATTTATTTGCCTTGATAAATAGCAGGTACCTCAATCTTATTAGAATGCATTATCTGATCAGCTAAATATACTATCAATTCACAAAAATGTCTGAATTACTTACACATCAAAGTGTTATTAAAATGACTTGATTATAAGAACTTCAAATCAACCTTTATCTACATTTCACTAGAACCTGTCAATCTGTAGATACATTGGCTGATGTAACATATTTCAGCAAGAGTCCAAATAGAGCTTAATGTTTGGAAACAAAAGGATAATTATCAAATTACTGAATGTGAGTTTAGTTTTTAGTCTTCTGAAGAATAATAACTTGCAAACTTAATTAAGAATATATGCCTGACACCACCATATAGACAACTGAGATCTATCAACCACCTACCCACTTAATTAATTTAATTCAAATAATTAGGGAGCAATGAGTATATGTTAGTTTGTGGAGTTGGGGAGACAAGGATGAATCCGTAAGCAAGGCAGTACAGCAATTATGGTGCTAAGGTAGAACAGTACAGGGAATAATATGTGATAATTAGAAAACACTTAAAATTTTTTGTTGTTGTTGTTTAGGCTCATTTGTCTTCATAATTGCTTTTTAGAAATAAAAGTACTATGACAGAAAACAAATATGGATTTACCATCAAGCAATACATTCAAATCCTACTTTATGACTTAATAAATGTGTGGGTTTTTAGGCAAATTATTTAAACTCTGAACCTTAGTGCCTTCTTTTCTAAAATGCAGTGCTTTTGAAAGATTAAGAGAAACACTTAATGTAAAACTCTCAGCACAGTGCCTGACACACAGCAGACCCTCAAAAATAACAAGTTATTTCCTTCAAATCCAGTACAAAGAGAATTCTAACTAATCATCTAGACTATGTGGAATACTTCATTTCCTGACAATGGTAAAAAAAAAAATCAGGTTATGTTCCATATATAAAAATATACAGGGGCACCTGGGTGCCTCAGTTATGAAGCATCTGGCTTCAGCTCAGGTCATGATCCCAGAGTCCTGGGATTGAGTCCCCTATCAGGTTCCCTGCTCGTGGGAAGTCTGCTTCTTCCTCTCCCTCTCCCCAACTTGTGTTCCCTCTGTTACCATCTCTCGCTCTGTCAAATAAATAAAATCTTAAAAATATATATATGAATGCACATATGTGTATTTATAGGTGTGTGCGCATACACACGCATACACAGCTCCATGCATACACATGCAACTAATCATTTGTATCTTCCCCTACTTCAGAATGACTTGTAAGAAGATATGTCTTTTATTTTCTTATTAATCCTAGTACAAAGGATCATACTTGCACAAGGATGCCGTGTATCCCATTGAACGTGTATGTGAAGGTTGGCAACAGTTAAATCTTTAGTTTCTAAAGCCAGTTTTATTAAAAGGTCATATTATAAATTTTTCCCATATTAAATAAAATAAAATTATTCTGAAGAAAGAGTATATGAACTTACTAGTATTAGACTATCACTGCCAATTCAAATATTCAGACGTCATTTGGGTTTGCATGTCCATTATTTTTAATCATTCTCCTATTCTTTAAAAACTGGCATTCAAAATAAGTCCAAGGTAGTATAACAAGAGTTATTGAATCACTATGTTGGTACACCTGAAACTAAAGCAACACTGTGTGCCAATTACACTATTAAAAAAAAGAAAATGCAAAGTAAATCCAAGGTATCAAGATTGCCCAAAGGGATAATTACACATCATTAGCTAAGAGTTGTGTTGTATTTTGTTAACAAAAGCATTTTCATACTTAACTCTTTATTTTATTCATCTTAGGACTGAGTTTAATATGAATAATTATTCAAATTGATAATACTTGAACAATAACATACATTCCTTTAACATAAATACTCTCAGTGTGAACTGTCTACATCTGAAAATGAACTAATTACTTTTCAAAATAAAGTCTAAAAAGTAAAAGTTTACCTTAAATGCTTTTTTTAAAAAAAAGAGATGCCCTTTATGAGACTAAGGAAATTCCTTTCTGTTTCTATTTTACTGATAATTTTTATCTTTATAAAAGGGCTTGAATTTAATCAAATTCTCTTCTGAGTCTATCAAATAGATGACCATGTAGTTTTTGCCCCCTTTCTATTACTGATGTATTAGACTGGCCACTTTATATATGTTGAGCCCATTTTGCATTCCTAGAATAAAACTCACTTCATTGTGGTATCTAATCCACTCTATACCTTGCTGGGTTTGGGTTGCTAGTACCTTGAAGATCTTGTGTCTATACTCATAAGGAATACTGATCTGTAGTTTTCTTAGGTCTCCGTCTGGTTTAGTTTGGTACTAATTCTCCTTTAAATCTTTAGTGGTATTCATCAGTGAGGCATCTGGATCTGGGTTTTCCTTTGCAGAAATTTTTCCGGTTATAAATTCAATCTCTTTACTTGCTATAGTTCTATTCAGATTTTTAGTATTTTTCTTAAGTCAATCTGGTAGTTGTGTCTTTCTAGGCATTTGTCTAGTTCAGATAGGTAACCTATTTGTTTGCATATAATTGTTCACAGTATTACCTAATAATCCTTTTTTTATTTATAAGATTTATAGTTATATCTCTTTTCATTTTTTAAATTTTATGGAAATTTAAAAATTTCATTAACATACAATGTATTATTTGTTTCAGGGTTACAGGTCTGTGATTCATCAGTCTTAGACAATACACAGCGCTCACCACAAAACATATGCTTCCAATGTCCATCACCCAGCCACTTGCCTCCCTTCCCTCTCTACTCCAGCAACCCTCAGTTTGTTTCCTGAGATTAATAGTCTTTTACGGCTTGTCTTCCTCTCTGATTTCTTCTTGTTTCATTTTTTCCTCTTTCACCCTATGATCCTCGATCTGCAGAATTCCACTTATCAGTGAGATCATATGATAATTATCTTTCTATAACTGACTATTTCACTTAGCATAATATCCTCTAGTTCCATCTGCATTATAGCAAATGGTAAGATTCCATTTTCTTGATGGCTGTATAATATTCCACTGTCTGTGCAAACGTGCGTGCACGCGCACACACACACACACCCCACATCTTCTTTATCCATTCTTCTGTCAATGGACATCTAGGTTCTTGCCATAGTTTTGCTATTGTGGACATTGCTGCTATAAATATTGGGGTGCAAGTGTCCCTTTGGATGATTACATTTGTATCCTTGGGGTAAATACCCTGTAGTGCAATTAAGGAACTTACAATTGCACCAAAAACCATAAGATTCATACGAATAAACCTAGCCAAAGAGGCAAAGGAACTATACTATAGAATAATCATGAAAGAAATTGAGGAATACACAATGAAATGGCAAAACATTCCAAGCTCATGGATTGAAAGAAAAATATTGTTAAAATGTCTATGCTACCTAGAGCAATCTACACAATCCATAACAAGATAGCATCAACTTTTTTTCACAGAGCTGGAACAAATAATCCCAAAATTTGTATGGAACCAGAAAAGACCCTGAATAGCCAGAGGAATGTTAAAAACAAAAACCAAAGCTGGTGGCATCACAATTCTGGACTTCAAGCTCTTAATACAAAGCCATAATCATCAAGACAGTATGGTATTGGCACAAAAACAGACACACAGATTAATGGAATGGAATACAGAACTCAGAAAAGGACCCTCATCTCTATGGTCAACTAATCTTTGACAAAGCAGGAAAGAATATACAATGGAAAAAAGTCTCTTCAACAAATGGTGTCGAGAAAATTGGACAGCCACATGAATAAAAATGAAACTGGACCATTTCCTTATACCACACACAAAAACAGACTCCAAATAAATGAAAGACCTCAATGTGAGACAGGAATCCATCAAAGCACCTCTTTAACCTCAGCCTCAACTTCTTCCTGGACACATCACCAAAGGCAAGGGAAGCAAAGGCAAAAATGAACTATTGAGATTTCATCAAGATCAAAAGCTTTTGCACCGCAAAATAAACAATCAACAAAACGAAAAGACAACAGACAGAATGGGAGAAGATATTTGCAAATGACACATTAAGTAAAGAGCTAGTATCCAAAATCTATAAGGAACTTAACAAACTCAACACCCAAGGAACAAATAATCCAATCAAGAAATGGGCAGAGGGCATGAACAAACATTTCTGCAAAGAAGATATCCAAATGGCCAACAGACACATGAAAAAGTGCTCAGCATCACTTGGCATCAGGGAAATACAAATCAAAACCACAATGAGATACCACCTTCACACCAGTCAGAATGGCTAAAATTAACAAGTCAGGAAATAACAGATGCTGGCAAGGATGTGGAGAAAGGGGAGCCCTCCTACACTGTTGGTGGGAATGCAAGCTAGTGCAGCCACTCTGGAAACAGTATGGAGGTTCCTCAAAAAGTTGAAAATAGAGCTACCCTACAACCCAGCAATTGCACTACTGGGTATTTACTCCAAAGCCACAAATGTAGTACTCAGCTTTCATTCTTGATTTTAGTAAAGTGAGTCTTTTCTTCTTTCCAGTCTGTCTAAAGGGCTGGCAATTTTGTGATCTTCTCAAGAATTAACTTTTGGTTTTGTTGATTTTTCTCTATTTTTCTAGTCTCTATCTCATTTATTCCTACTCCAATCTTTACTTCCTTTTGCTTGCTTTGGGTTTAGTTTGCTTTTTTTCCTAGTTTCTTAAGGTTGGGTTATTGATTCGAAATCTTTCTTTTTTGTTAAAATGGGCTTTCAAACCCATAAAATTTCCATCTTAATACTGCTTTAGCTATAGCCATAAATTTTGGTAGGTTGCTCTTTTGTTTTCATTCATCCCAAAGTATTTTCTAATTCTCCTTGCGATTTCTTTTGAAAGTTATTTAGGAATGTACTGTTTAATTTCCATTTATTTGTTAATTTCCCCAATTCTATTCTGTTACTGATTTCTAATTTTATTCCATTTTTCTTAGAGAATATACTTTGTATTATTTTTTTTTTCAAGTATTTTATTTATTTGACAGAGAGAAATCACAACTAGGCAGAGAGGCAGGAGGAAGTCGGCTCCCTGCGGAGCAGAGAGCCCGATGTGGGGCTGGATCCCAGGACCCTGGGATCATGACCTGAGCCGAAGGCAGAGGCCCTAACCCACTGAGCCACCCAGGCGCCCCTTTGTATTATTTCTTTTAAGATTCACTGATACTTGTTTTATAGCCTAGCATATATCCTATTGTGAACAGCAATCCACGTGCACTTGAGAAGATTATAGATTCTGCTGTTGGATGGAGTGTTATACAGATATCTGTTAGAGCTGGAAGGTTTACAGTGTTGTTCTGTTATTTATCTTCTGCCTCATTGCTCTATTCATCATTGAAAGTCTAAAGTCTCCAATTACTATTGTTCAATTGTCTATTTCTCTCTTCAATTCTGTCAATTTTTAATTCAGGTATTTTAGGGCTCAGCTGTTAGGTACAGAGTGACCCTTGTACCATTATAAAATGTCCTTGTCTCTAGTAACACTTTTTGTCTTAAAAAGTCTGTTTGGGGTGCATTGGTGGCTCAGTGGGTTAAGTGTCTGCCTTTAGCTCAGGTCATGATCCAAGGGTCCTGGGATCAAGTCCTGCATTGGGCTCTCCCTGCTCATTGGGGAACCTGCTTCTACCTCTCTCCTGGCTCCTACCCCCTGCTCATGCTCTCTCTCTCTCTGTCAAATAAATATATAAAATCCTATAAAAAAAAAAGTCTATTTGTCTGATATAAGTACAACCATTCAACTTGCTGTAGTTTATAGCTATATACTATATATCTGTGTGTGTATATTATATATATACTATATATTGTAACTCTTCTTCCATCTTTTAAATTTCAACCTATTTGTGTCTTTCATCTAGAGTGCCCCTTAGAGATCCAGCACACAGATCATGGGTTTTTATCCATTATGTCAGTCTCTTGTCTTTTCATTGTTGTGTTTAATTCAATTAGATTTAATGGAATTTCTGATAAGGTAGAGCTTACATCTGTCATTTTGCTCTTTGTCCTCTATGTAATTATGTCTTTTTGTTGTCCAATTCTATATTGCCTTTTTTTTTTTTTTGGTGTTAAACATTTCTAGTGCTCCATTTTAATTCTTTTACTGTTTCTTTTACTAGATTTCTTTCTTTCTTATTTTCTTAGTTGATGCCCTGGGGATCACAATTAACTTCTGTTTGTTTGTTTTAAGATTTTACCCATTTATTTGTCAGATAGGGATCACAAGTAAGCAGAGAGAGAGGAGGAAGCAGGCTTCCCACTGAGCAGAGAGCCTGACAGGGGGCTTGACCCCAGGACTCTGGGATCATGACCTGAGCTGAAGGTAGAGGCCTTAACCCACTGAGCCACCCAGGCACCCCACAATTAACTTCTTAATTCAATTTCAATTATATACAAAAACTTTGCTCCTCTATAGTTCAGTTTTTGCCCCCTCCTTTGTGTTATTATTTTAATACTATTTACATCCCTATACACTTATAAGCCAATCAATGTAGTATATAATTATTTACTGCAAATGTCTTTTGAATCAGAAAAGAATTAAAAATAAAATATATTTATTCTATCTTTGAGCACACCTATGTAGTTACTTTTACTGATGTTCTTTACTTCATATGGATTAATTTACTGTCTTGTGAGTAGACTTACTGAATGCAAGCAAAGAACATTGAAAAAGCACTCACTAACCATTTCTATACGCCATTCCTAACCATTTCTGAATTGCTTTATTAGGGTCAACTGAATCACTACTTACCTAGAACCAAGTGTTTCAATTTTTGGATTAAAAATCAACTTCCTTTCTTAACCCAAAGTGACTTAGACTAGGGATCAGAAGACAGATTCTAGGGTCAACTCTGACACTAAGTGTGTAACCCTGGATAAGTATTCTTAAAACTTTAAACACTTCAGATAAAGCAAAATTTTGTTCTTTCCACCTCTTTCAATTAATCCCTTTCTCCTGAAAAGAACCACTTAACAGATGGGTATGTATCTGTTCAGAGCTTTTTTTCCTGTGAGATACATATATATATATATGTACATTTTAAATCGCATGTTTTTTTTTCATTTGTTAGTTTTTTATTGAAAAAATAATAAATTCATAACATTAAAAATTATTCAAACAATACAAAAGGGTATATGGTAAAATGTAAGCTCTTCTTTCTGGGGTTAGTCCCTGTTTATAATATTCTGTATATTTTCTCTGTTTTATGTTCATATGTGTGTGTATATTTCTCCCATTTTCAAATATTATTTTTTGAAAAACCACACAAATGCAGCACTTCAGGAATATGAATCTTGAGCATTCTATCTGGTGATTAAGATAATATCACAGTACTCTGAATATATAATCACTATAGTTTATCAATGAAAGAAAAATGTTATGAGTTGAAAATACAGACTACAACTTTTATTTGTACGTATTTATAATTTTGGACCAAAAAAACCCTTCCTTTTAAAGAAATCTTGCTTAATATTAAGCTAATATAAGATCATGAGAAAAACTGTCTTTGTAAGAAGATTTCCATTTAATTTCTCTTATTATAGAAGTTTATAGTCAGATGCATTTTAAAGAATTCTGTAGATGTTTCATTTGAATCTCTCTATTTACTCAGTGCTGCTTATAAACTATTCTTTATTTCCTCCTCACTTCAGCCCAAATTATATTTAAGTCAATGTTTTCTAAGCATCTGCCTTAGGCTCAGGCCATGATCTCAGGGTCCTGGGAACCTCACACTGGGATCCCTGTTCAGTAGGGAGTCTGCCCCTCCCCTCTGCCAGGAGCATGCGTGCTCTCTCTTCCTCTATTCTCTCCAAAAAAAAAAAAAAAAAAAAAGCCACCATATTCTACAGGATTCTAAGGCACACGGGATGACTATTGTCACTTAAGTAGAGCGTTAGGAATTATTTTAACTGTGGAATATTTAGTAGTTGATCTAAGAGAACATTATTTTTAGAACAGAATCCACCAAAAGTTCATGACCATTATATTTCATTTCTTTAAGAAATTCTTCCCTTTAGAATTTGAGGACCTATCTTTCACAATAGAATTAAATATATACAATATGTTTCATTAAAATACAAAATATTTAATATTTTGAGTAGTAATTTCGTCATATTAGCTTTAATTATATGAAAACATTTACTTTTCAGATGAAATAATTTGCCAATTTTTCTTTTTTTTTTTAAAGATTGTATTTATTTATTGAGAGATTTATTTATTTATTGAAAGAGGGAGAGAGACAGCATGATTGGGGCAGAGGGAGAGGACTCCCCTGCTGAGAAGGGAGCCCGATGCAGGACCTCCATCACAAGACTGCGATTATGAAATATGTCATGCCGAAGGCAGACGCTTAACCAACTGAGCTACCCAGGCACACCACCAATTTTATTTTCTTGAAAACAGGAAGAGATATGTACTTTAAAAATGAACAAATGAAATGACATTGGTACAAGTAAGGATATTATTTTATTGTTTTCTGCCAAATATAAAAATAAATTCTACTTCATTTAAATACTCTGGAACTCTTTAATTTTAATTTTAATTGATCTTTTATGAGGCTTTTTTTTTTCTTTAAACAGACTACCTTAAAATTTACATCCAATTTATAAGTCTGATTTTATTATGTCTTACAAGAACCAGCACAATATTTTGCATATAGATACTATAGGAATAAGTTGATTTTTTTAGTGCAACATAGCTTAATATAGTTTTTAAAAATATGTGCTTATAAAAAAACGTGATAAGGGGCACCTGGGTGGCTCAGTGGGTTAAGCCGCTGCCTTCGGCTTAGGTCATGATCTCGGGGTCTTGGGATCGAGTCCCGCATCGGGCTCTCTGCTCAACAGGGAGCCTGCTTCCTCCTCTCTCTCTCTGCCTGCCTCTCTGCCTACTTGTGATCTCTCTCTGTCAAATAAATAAATGAAATCTTTAAAAAAAAAAAACAAGACAGTTTCTTTAAAAAAAAAAAGTGATAATATAAGCAGATTTTCAGATCTGTACCTAGTGTGTAAGGTTTTTTATATCTCTATGGCAAAGTTAATAGTTAATGCTGAAATTTTAAAAAAGTATCTGACTTTCTATTGTAACATCACAGAAAGTGGCATGGTACAGACATTCAGGAAAAACAAACTCTAATGGGCAAGAAGAGATTGGTTTAGTGTTTATATTCTAATCTTTCCAAAAACCTCTAAGAATGAGGATTTAACAACTAGCTATTTTCTTTGCCAGGCAAAGCTATAGAGCACTTAGGATAATTTGGGCCACAAAATTTTTGGATTAAAGGTCTAGATTAGAATTCTGAGGCCCCAAATTACTGTCACAAAGGTGTAAACTATTATTTTTGAGTCTCAATAATCTCACCCCGAAGATTTACTAAATGTTTTTAGTTTGGTCAAGAAAGGACTTGATTCAGTATCTGATACAATGTAAGGGCTCAAATGGTAGCTGTTATTATTTTTATTATTTCTACTTATATATCCCCCAACCTTCAAATTCAATTAAAGATCTTTCATACACTCTCAAATCTCAAACCTGCTACTTCCGTTTTCCTTATTCTAGAAGATTTTATTATTTTTCCAAATATTTATGGCTTCTCCCAAGAGCAAGATTATGCTTCCCCACCTTTCTGATGGCATGTATGGTCATGTGACTTGCCCTGAATAATGAAACATGGGTAGAGGTCAGGATGATGGGTAGTTGACCATCATCTCTGCAACAATACCAGCAACATTCTATGTAGAAGCTAGGTCTTAAATGAAAAGTATCTGGAGTATAGCCACGGGTAATTTGTTAAGGACGGGTAGTAAACTATTGAGGTTTATAGGCATTTGTCACCATGAAATAACTTTGCCTATCCCAACCAGTAAGATTTATCTCAGTGACATGGCCTTGTAATCCACCTAAATATTCAATGAAGGGAAAATTCTTATCCTCTCTCAGTTTTGTTCTATGGCTGTTCATCAATTCCAGGCAATTCTACCTTCCTAATATTTCTCAAACTGTACATCAGTAATAGGACCTTAACCCAAATTTTCTATTTTATCTACTACTATAATATTTTCTTTTTCCAGGTTTGCTCCCCTTAAACATTTTAATCTGCATTAGTAAGATTAATGTATTTATTTTCTTTTAAATACTTCAAATGTGTATCACAATTTTAAGTGTTTAAATTGTTCTAATTTATAAATATAATAAAACTCAAATTTTCTTAAACACCTTAATACTGCTTAAATAACAAATATATACAGACTATCTCAGTAATATCAATACTCATTTCCAAACTTAACACAAAAGTATTGATAGCATGAGTTTGATTTACTTCACCATTTCTCTACTTAGAGAAACTCTAGGTCCAAAAGGCTTCACTGAGTAAGTTCTACCATAAATTCAAGGAAGGTATCTGAGATTTTGTTTTGTTTTTTAAGATTCTACATATAAGTGAGATTATACAATATTTGTCTTTCTCTGTTTGACTTACTTCACTTAGCATAACGCCTTCAAGGTCCATCCATATTGTGGCAAATGGCAGGATTTCTTTCCTTTTATGACTGCATATTATTCTACTGTACGTGTGTGTGTGTGTGTGTATGTATGTACACACATACCGCAACTTCTTTTTACCCATTCAGCCAATGATGGGACACTTAAGATTGTTTTCATGTCTTGGCTTCTGTAAAGGATGCTGCAGTGAACATGAGGGTGCAGATAACTTTTTGAATTATTTCATTTCCTTCAGATGAGTATCTAGAAGTAGAACTGCTGATCATATGGTAGTTCTAGTTTTAATTTTTTGAGGAACCTCCAGACTATTTTCCAAAGCAGCTGGACCAATTTACATTCCCACCAACAGTGCATAAGAGTTCCCTTTACTCTGTGTCCTCACTAATATTTGTTATTTTTTGTCTGCCACAGTTACTAAAACTAGCCAATCCTAAGCTGTTACTCTACCCTGCTTTGCCTTTCCTGCAGAAACACAATAATGGCTTTTGGGCTACACTTTTCTCCTGTTCTGCTTCCTGTTCAAAACCTGAAGCTTTCCCCGTGGTATGGTATAGCATTTTGTGCCCCTTCTTTAGGAAACAGAAGTAAAAAAAATTCCTTCAATATTAGCCTCTCCATGTTATTACCCTGCCACCTTCATAAATTAAAAGCCTGCAGGTAAAGTGAGACAATTACAAAATAAAGTAACAAAAGATTAATGAAATGGAGAAGATTCTGGGGGAAAAAAAAAGCTAAGAGGCTGAGTTTTGACAGATCTTAATTCAAAGTTTAAATGCATTCATTCCTTTTGGATAATAAGTAAACAGAAATTAGAGAAGGTATTCCTTAACTTAGGAAATGCTGAACCACACAAGAAACCAAAATATGTGAACTTTTCTTTTGATGGCAACAATAATGAACAGAGCTGGGAAAATTTCATGGTTCTTGAAGCTCAAATTCCCTAACACAGATGTGGAGGCTTTAACAGGGCAGCACAAGCACTTATGCATGCTTTACCTTCTCTATCAGGAAAGGATATAATCTCAAATTAAGCACATGCTTGAGAATATGAAATGGTACAGCCCTTTTGTAAAACAGGCTGACAATTTCTACCAAAGTTAAACATAGCCTTACCATACAATTCAGCAATCATGCTCTTAGGTATTTACCCAATTGAATTGAAAACTTATGTCCATCCAAAAACCTGCATATGAATGTTTAAAGCGGCTTTATTTTATAATTGTTAAAAACTGGAATTAAGATGTCCTTCAACAGGTGAAAGGATCAACAAACTGGTATATTCATCAATGAAGTATTATCCAATAATAAAAAAGAGATATTAAGCCACAAAAAGAAACTGTCTAGACCATATTGCTAAGTGAAAAGAAGTTGGTCTGAAAAGGCTACATACTGTATGCAACAAAATGACATTCTGGAAAAGAGAAATGTACAGGAACAGTAAAAGTATTGGTGGCTGCTAGGAGGGGGGCACAGTTGGGGAAAGCGGGATGGAGAAAGGAATGGGTAGAGTACAGGGGAATATTTAGAGTAGGGAAGCTATTCATTATAATAATGTACTGGTGATAAAAGACATTATACATTTGTCAAAACCCACAGAAGTATAAAATACCAAGAATGAACCTTAATGTAAACTGTGGAACTTTTATAAATGTTGGCTCATTAACTGTAACAAATGTACCACACCAATATAAAATGTTAATAGAGAAAACTGTGTGGAAGATGTGGTATGAAAGAAATTCGTTGTTCAATTTTTCTATAAACCTAAAACTGCTATAAAAATAAATTCTAATAATTAAAAGGGGGGAGGAAGGACAATTCTACAAACACAAAAAAAACAGCTCAGATGTTGCACTCAGAATGAATGATAAATGTCTATTACAACTTCCCTAAAGGCAGTACGAGTACCAATGATGTCAGGTGGGATTCTTCTTGTATGATTCATTAGCCAAAAGACCCATGAATATAATATGACATATTACCTAATATAGAATCAGAAAATATTGATGAAGTGATAATCTAAAGGGATAATCTCAAGAGGTGGAACAAAAATCATCCCATGATATTTTCCAATAAACAGTATAATATTCCCCCCAAAAAAGTCAAGACGTGGGACATTCTGTTATCCTGAATTTTTAACATCATGCATGTACATGAAACTTCCCCTGTCAATATCTGTCTTTTAGTTTGTTTCTCTACTACAGGCACCAAACAGGTGGTATCACATATCCACAGACAAGCTCTAACTTGGCCATGCTTGGCACACCAGTAACTTCCTAAGTTAAGACAAAGAACTGCCTGTTGTCAAGTTTATTAACCTCCCACCTCTGTTACCTACTTTTGTTTGGTTTCTTACATTCAACCTGAGCTATCAATCCACTCTTTAGTATGTATCCTTCATAACTATCTCTTAGGACGTATCCACTATAACTATCTGTTGGTTTAAGACCTGACTCCTGACTGGCATATCTATAGAGTTTCCTCAGTCTTTTAAACATTTATTGAGTACTTCAATTCAGATTCAACAAACATTTACTGAGTTCCTTCAGGTTCATTTCACCCTTACAGATGGAGCCACTCTACGAAGCTATTACCTCTATTTTATAGAGAAGCAAACATATTCAGACAAGTTAGGTCACCCAAATCCAAATCTAAATCTATCCGTAAAGTCCACTGCTCCTTTTACTTATCTTTCTCTATCAAAGTACAACACACTCTGGTGGTTAGAATCTAAGGCTTCACTCCACCTCCAACCTGTTTTTCAAATCCTACCTAAAAACATATCCCCTAGATCCACTGACACCCCCTCCCTACCCTCACCCCCTGATCTTCAAAATCCTATTCTAGTGGATTCTTCTATTCCCAGTTATCTTCTCTATATCCATCTACACCACTACATTGTAACATGATAGCTCTGGTGCCCTCAATATTTCAAGAAAAATTCTACCAACAGAATCTTCTTTTGGGGGAAAGGAAAGAATTAAGTCAGGAGCATCATGGACTTGTTACAGCCTGTTGTCTTCCCCTTTATAGACTATCAACTATAGTAACTATGTGAATGAACTGTAATTAATTGCTTAAAAGATTCTTTTATGTATTAGGTTATAAAAAACTTGAAACCAGTGACTTCCCTGAGGAAATACTGATAACTGAAGACACTCTCAGAGCTTCAAAGTAAAAAGATATCTGCCACATCCATTATTTTTGCAGGTAAAAAAGTATCTTAACAAACAGCTCAGACTACAAAAATCAAGTTTAGTGAAATGAGCTTGCTGCTAAGAGCTATTTCAGCATATGTGAAAATTAGAACCAAGATATACTGTTCATGCCATGCTTAAACAAACCAACAAAATTCAGAACCCAAGCAACTGCTCTTGATTTTTCAATAGAAAAGTTAACAAAGAAGCCTTTAATCTTGTAGGCAAACCACTTAATTGTCCACTATAGATACTAAGTTCGTAAATTAACAAGATTTATTTTTCTTAATCTCCCAAGGAGGTAGGAATAATGTTTAGGATCAAAACCTTTGAGTGTGATCTTGAGACTGTCTAAAACTCATTTTGTTTCATCTGCAAAATAGAGACAGGTATATCTACCTCATAGGATTATTAAAAGAATAAGATCATTAAGTTCCAATACAATGTTTTTTACACACAGAGTACTCAAAATGTGCCTTCTTCTCATTATTATTTATTATGTCCTTAGTCTTTGTTTCTTCACCTGTAAGATTAAACACACTGCTTGGTGCATCACAGATATTTATGAAAGCCCATCATTCCCATCCTGTCAGCATTACTGGGGAAATGAGGAGTCAAAAACCTGTAAAACTACTTTTATAAAGCCCTGGGTTGGAGAAAAAGTATACAAACTCTCAGGAATTACACATTTGCTTTTGGGAGGGGGAGTCTGGTGAGAAGAGAAAAGTAGGAAGAAAAAGAAGACACAGTTTTATTATTGTATAATGTAGACAGTCATTTAATGACACAATTCAGTCATAATTTTATAATGATTTGAAGTAATGATTTATAATAATCATTAAAGTGCAGAGTTAAACTTAAAAACCAATCAGGGACTAATACATTGTCTAAAGTAAAACAAAAACAACTTTAGAGGCAACTAAAGATACACACAAGAAATGTAAACATTAATTAGCAAGACATTTTAGAAGCAACTTCAAAAACAGTCTCATTATTTCATTGTTTATGAAACCAAAACAACATTTTGAACTGGAGTTTAAAAGATGAATTAACAGGAACCCACTATTGTGAAGATTCATTCTTTTTTTTAAAAATTTGCACTCTTCTGAAAGAAATACATGCGTACAAGACATAAAGAAATAAAAGTTTCAGTTTCCTTACCTGTTGTGTTCCATCTGCACTTACAATAGGGGCAGACAGAAGAGAAATATCACTACTTAAAATCTGAGCTGTATCCAGTAGTGGTGGATGTTCTGCCATTATCACTAAGACATTAATATACTGGATAATCTTCCAATTCTGAAAAACAAAAATATATACCCATCTGTGTGTACATCCTCAAAAATACATTAAAGTATAATACATTCAAGATTTGTCTCATATCTAAAATTATATTCTTGTGAAAGGAAATTTTACAATACTCTGTTGACTATGTCTTGTCTGTCAAAAGAATGTTTAAGGAAAATACATTTCTTACAACTTAGCCAACTGTATGACAATGTATACAGGAAACATTAAAGCCAGTATATGGGGAGCCTGGGTAGCTGGCTCAGTGGGTTAAGTGTCTGACTTGGTTTCAGCTCAGGTCAGGATCTCAGGGTCATGAGGTCATGCCCTGTGTTAGGCTCTGTGCTCAGCAAGGAGTCTGCTTGAGAGTCTGTCCCCCTCTTTCGCCTTCCCTCTCTGCCTCTCCCCAACTGCTCCCCTCCCCGCTCATACTCCCTCTAAAGTAAATAAATAAAATCTTAAAAAAAAAAAAACAATATATGAGCATCTTCCATTTAAATTCTTTATCTGTCTCTTTATCCCTTCCATCTCTATGCAATATTTATTTAACCACCACTATTCTAGCTAAATACTAGATAATTCTTAGTATGGGACAGGCAGTAAAATACAAAGACTAAATGAGCAATTCTACCAATAATTTTTTTTTATGAGCAGAAAAGATGATTATGAAGACCTAATTTCCTCCTCCATCACCTTTATCAGTCTCTAGAAACTACACAAGAATTATGATTTGTCACTGATTTCTCAACAGAGCAGTATGGTAGAAAAATCTGCTCAGGGCTAGAATAAATACCTTCAAGTTTTAAGTTTTAAGCTCTGATTCTGGTCTTCTGTAGTTCTGGTTTTACTATTCTTTTCTAAGTGACACCTACTTTAAAATAAACCAGATCATTACAGTGATTAAAAACACATACATTTAGAAATTTTTAACTGCAGACACAGGACCACTTACATAAAAAGTGAAAGACTTGGGGCACCTGGGTGGCTCAGTGAGTTAGGCCTCTGCCTTCAGCTCAGGTTATGGTCTCAGGGTTCTGGGATCAAGCCCCACATCAGGCTCTCTGCTCGGAGAGGAGCATGCTTCCTCCTCCCTCTCTGCCTGTCTATCTGCCTACTTGTGATCTATTAAATAAATAAATAAAATCTTAAAAAAGAAAAGTAAAAGACTTGATGTAAGCAAATTATGGTATATCTACCATATATAATATCAACCAATAAAATATCAGCTAATTACAAGAAAATTGAAGATAACTAAACTCGATCATAAATTTTACCAAATTCATAAAACAAAGCAAAATTACAAACATTTTTGATGCTTGTAGGATTCTGAAATTCAGCAGCGTCAAGATGTTTAACTTTTGTAAGATACTAAATTCATGTTATTTATTTTAAAGTCTTGAATCTTTGCAGAAACTCTCATACAGGTTAATTTAACCTAGAAAACAAATTTCTGGGGTGCCTGGGTGGCTCAGTGGGTTAAAGCCTCTGCCTTCAGCTCAGGTCATGATCCCAGGGTCCTGGGATTGAGCCCTGCGTTGGGCTCTCTGCTCCGCAGGGAGCCTGCTTTCTCTCCTCTCTCTCTCTCTGCCTGCCTCTCTGCCTACTTGTGGTTTCTCTCTGTCAAGTAAATAAAATTAAAAAACAAATTTCTATTTAGATATATAAAAATTGTTATAAGATTTCAAAAAATTTGATAGTTATCTACCTCAAGATTTTATATTGAAGACCACAATATTTTATATTACTTCATAACAATGCATGTCATTAAACATATTACATATTGTATGTACATAGAATATACATATATTTATAATGGTTTTTAACATACATATATTATACATATGAACACATGATATATACATACATATATAAAGGGGCAAAATCTAACTTCTGGCTTAATCTATATTGCTGTATTTCTTAAAGTCTGATAAAATCAGTGAGAAATAAAAGTAAAGAAAAAAAAAAACAGTGAATAAATCATGTCAAATAATTTCACTCTGAATATGTAGAAGTTGTAAGACAGGAAAGAGTCAATGCATTATCTTCTCTTTTGCTTGTCAAACAGACATTTAGGGAAGCTAACAGAAGTAACCAGAGAAAGTTTACAGATAAATCACTTTGTAAAATTAGTAAATTAAAAAAACCATTGAGTGCTTTTTATATTGTCTTTATGTTATTTGTAAAATTTTATGTAATGTCTTTAGCTGAAACTGCAAACCACCATTATTCCTTGAATTTTAGAGAGTAATGCTGAAGATACAATCATAGTTTTGGTTTCAAGAGGTGAACTGAAAGCTTACAAATACACAAATTTCTTCTGAACCTCTAGTTAATACCAAGAACAGTATTATTATAGATTGGATCTGAAGCCACATGCTATGTTTTAACATTATCATTCCACTTAAGGCATTATCTCTAAGTTTATTCTTTTCAAAGCTCTAATGCATCAGAAGTTTCACTTAGGAACAGCTTCCTTACATCGATATATCCACCACACTATGTGCAAAGGTTTTATTTAAGCCTGCAAATTAGAAACTACAGTCATGCTACTGAAATGATGCATTTAGAAACCTAAAAATTCCTTTAATCCTGTGTAGAGAACACTGTCAGCTTTTCCTCCAAATCTATTTCTTCTAATTGTTATTTCTAATTCCTACATTCTCATCTTGTGACTACAACCACTTATTTTAAGTTATGTATCTATTTTGTTTTTAATAATGTAATATTTGATATATATGCAAAAAAGGGGAGGAAAGACTTGATGCATCTGTAAATTTTCATGGAATGATACACCCCTATGGCTCATTTCAAGCTACTGTGGTTTAAAAACTGTCCTGAAAATTCCTGATTTTTAACAATCAACTTTTATATAGAAGATGGTTCCATCACATCACTATTTTTATCTAAAATCTATGTATCAATATTTAGTATCTGTAGAGCAATAATATAACAAAATATTGACATTTGGGAAATCTGGATAAAAAAAAGCTAAATATCTCTATATTACTCTCACAACTTTTAAGTCTGAAATTTTAATTAGTGTTAAATTAGACAATATAAAAAAAACTAATACCAGGTAGAATGCAGATCTGAATGTAAAACAAAAATCTTCTAAAAGATAATATACAAGAATATCTTCATAACCACAGAAAAAGTGTTTTTAGACAGGGTATAAATTATCTTTCTTAAATCATAAAGAAAAATGAATACTGAGCTTCATTAAAATCAAGTACTACTATTCATTTAGAAATATCTTTAAGAAAATGAAAAGGCACACCACACAATGAAAGAAGCTATTTTCAACATATATAACTGAAAAAACAGCACATATTCTACATTTATACAGGCCTCCTACAAACTGATTTAAAAAAAAAAATTGAAAAATGCCAAAAGACTTCAATATGTTCTTCACAAAAGTGGAAATTCAAGAGACCAATAAACATACAAAGAGATTCACAAATTCATTAACTACTAGGAGAAAGTCAATTAAAATCATAATGAGATGTCTTCATACACTCCCTAGGACCATAAAAATGAAAAAGATTGACTGTATCAAGCATCAAGGAGGCTATGGGCAACTGGCACACTCAAATGGAATGAGAGTGGAAATTCATAAAATCACTTTGGAAACTACTTTGATATTCTTTTTTTTTTTTTTTTTTAAGGAATTTTTATTTCTTTCTTTGACAGACAGGGATCATAAGTAGGCAGAGAGATAGGCAGACAGGGGTAAGCAGAATCCCTGCCGAGCAGAGAGCCCTATGCAGGGCTTGACCCCAGGACCCTGAGATCACGACCCAAGGCGAAGGCAGAGGCTCAACCCACTGAGCCACCTGATATTCTTTACCAAAGGTGAACATATAAATATTCTATGACCCAGTTATGATCTAGTTACTAGACTCCTAGTCTACCAAAAAGAAATGCATGCACACATGCACCAAAAAAAGTACATGAAGGTGTATAAAGCAGCACTACTCTTCACTAGTTTTAAACTGTAAATAACTTAAATGTTCCTGGATAGTAAATGGTAAATTTTAACTAATTCATCCAATGGGCTACTATACAGCAATGAAAATTAATGAACTAGTGAACAGGAAACAACACAGATAAATTTCAAAAATACAGTTTAAGTGAAAAACAGACAAAATACATACAGCACTTTATTTATTTGAACTTTATAGAAGTTCAAAATAGAATAAAAACCACTCTGTGGTGTTTAAAGTCAGAATAGGTGACTGTCTTTGAAGAAGGATGGGAACTTGGAGGGGCAGGAAGGTAGTTTCTGGGGTGCTGGTACAGTTCTATGTCTTGGGAGGCCGTTATGTGATAATTAACCACTCTTACCACATAATTATGCGAAAATGCCATTGTGAATTGAGTTGTATATTGATATGTACATACTTCTCTGTGTCTACTTCAAGGAAATTATTTTTAGAAGTTAACGTAACCACATGGTCACCTCCGTTGATGCAGAAAAAAGCATTTTACAAGATCCACCATCCTTTGATGATTAAAAAAACCCTCAACAAACGAGGAATAATAGGAAACTACTTCAACATAATAAAGGCCATAGATGAAAAGCCCACAGCTAACATCATGCTCAGTGGTAAAAGACTATCAGCTTTTCCTCTAAGACTGGGAACAAAGCAAGGATGCTGACTCTAACCGCATCCACTCACAGTATTGGACATAATACTGAAAATCCTAGCCAGAGCCATTAGGCATGAAAAACAAAAGACATCCAAATCAGAAAGGAAGAAGTAAAATCATCTCTGTTCACATATGACATGATCTTGTGTGTAAAAGAAAAACTAGAGTCCATTAAAAAGCTGTTAGTACTAGTAAATTCAGTAAAAGTGCATGATAAGAAACAAACACAGAAAAATCAGTTGCATTTCTATGTATTAACAATGAACAATCTAAAAAAAGAAATTAAGAAAATAATTCCACTTAACGTAGCACCAAGAATAAAATACTAAGGAATAAATTTAACCCCCAAAGTAGGAGATGTGTATACTGAAAACTGTAAAATACTGCTAACAGAAATTTTAAAAGACACAAATAAATGAAAAGATACTGTGTTCACAGATTAGAAGATTTAATATTGTTAAGAAGTCAAGACTTCGGGGCACCTGGGTGGCTCAGTGGGTTAAACTGCTGCCTTCGGCTCAGGTCATAATCCCAGGTCCTGGGTTCGAGCCCCACATCGGGCTTTCTGCTCATCAGGGAGCCTGCTTCCTCCTCTTTCTCTGCCTGCCTCTCTGCCTACTTGTGATCTCTCTCTGTCAAATAAACAAATAAAATCTTTAAAAAAAAAAGTCAACACTTCCCAATGCAATCCACAGGTTTAATGCAATCCCTATCAAAATCTCAATGGCATTTTTTGGGGAAGAAATAGAAAAATTCATTCTAAATTTCCTACAGAATCTCAAGGGATCCCAAATAGCTAAAAACAATTTTTAAATAGAACAAAGTTAGAAGACTCAAACTTCCTGATTTTAAAAAACATTACAAAGCAAAGCAACAGTAATCGAATCTGTAGTACTGGCATAACAACTGACAAATACACCAATGGAAAAGAACAGAAAGCCCAGAAATAAACTTTCACATGTCTAGTCAAATGATCTTCAACAAGGGTACCAATTTAATGAGGAAAGAACAGTCTGTTTAACAAATGGTAAATAGGAAAACTGCATATGCACATACAAAATAATGAACTTAGATTCTTTTATGATATATAAAAATTAACTCAAAATGGATTAAACACCTAAGTAGAAGATCTAAAACTATACATCTCCAAGAAAACAGGGGGAAAGACTGGACAGGACAATGATTTCTTAGATATGACACCTAGAGCAAAGACCACAAAAGCAAAAATAGACATATGGGACTACAACAAACTTGAAAATTTCAGTGTATCAGAGTACACATTCAATGGAGTGAAACTGCAACCTACGGAATGGGAAAAAATATTTGCCAACTTAGCTCTGGCTGCTACAAAATACCACACACCGGGTGCCTTAACCAACAGACATTTATTTTTCACAGTTCTCTAGGCTGGGAAGCCCAAGATCTGGGTGCAAAGGGCTGCCTTTTTTGCCTTATCTCTTCTCATAGCCAAAAAGAGAAGGAGTTTGGGTCTCTCTCTTACTCTTCTTAAATTATAAGAGCACTAATTTCATCATGGGGTAGATTCTACTCTCTTGGTCTCAACTAAGCCTAATTACCACCCCCCAAGGCCCCACCTCTTAATGCTATCCCATTTTGGCAGTAGGGCTTCATCATGAATTTTGGAAGGATACAAACAGTGAGTTCATACATTCTGCCTCTGGCCTACCAAAATTCCTGTCTTTTTTGCATGCAAAATACATTCATTCCAACCCAAAAGTCACAAAAGTCTTATCTCGTTTCAACATAAACTTTAAAATCTCATCCAAATAAGATTTGTTTGAAACTCAAAGTACAATTCATCCTGAAGCAAATTCCTTTACAGCTGTAACCTGTAGAACCAGGTAAGTTGCATGCTTCCGAAATACATGTGTTTCCAAAATACAATGGTGAGATAGGCACAGGATATTTATTCTATTCCAAAGGAAGAAAGAAGGAAGAAAGAAAGGGATAATATAGCCCAAGCAAGTCCAACATCTAGCAAGGCGAATTTCTTAAGGCTCAAGAACAATCTCTGGTTTCATGCTCTGTCCTCCAGACCCAACGTGGTGGTGGCATCACACCCACAGACATTCATAAAGCTTGGTGGAGTCCTGCCATGCGTGCGGTTCTACTGAACAGAGGTCCCATCCTTTGAGGAGAACAGCCCTGATCCTCAGGCCTCTATACTCTGGACCTGTGTTGGGAGTAGCAGCCCTGATGACAGGGCTTTTCCTGAAGGACAACACATGTTCACAGCCTGCCTTCATTCCCTTCCATTTTCTGTTTACTTTAGTCCCAGCCAGCACTGTTTCGCAGGTATAATTCCAACTAACTTCAAGCTGGCTTCTGCTGAGATGCTGATTAGGTACATGGTGCACAACCACACTAAAACCCGTATCAACTGGCTAGTCAGACATACTCTTGGTATTCTCTTCAGAGCGTGCTTTCTCATTTTTTGCAGTCTGGATAGACTGACATTTTCCAAATCTTTAAATTCGGGTCCCTTTTTGCTTAACAAATCCTTCTTCATTTCTCTCCTCTCACATTTTATTAGAAGCACATTTCTCTCATTTTTTATGAGAAGGAACCAAGCTACTCCTTCAACACTTTGCTTTAGAAACATCCTCAGCTAAATATCCACTTTTATCACTTTCAAGTTTTACCTTCCATAAAACATTAAAACATGAACACAACTCAACCAAATTCTTTCCTCTTTTATAAAAAGGATCACCTTTTTTCTACTCTCCAATAACAATGGTCCTCATTCCCATCTGAGACCTCATCAGAACGGCCTTTATCATCCACATTTCTACCAATATTCTGTTAATGATTATTTATGTACTATCTAAGAAGATGGAGGTTTTATCTCCAGTTCTCTTCTTACCTTTCTGAGCTCTCACAAGGTGCCATTAGTAATCCCTTAAAAGTAATCTTGGCTTTTTTCCAGCATGCACTTCAAAACTTTTCCAGCCTCTACCCATTACCCAGTTCCAAAGCTACTTCCACATTTTTAGATATTATAGTGTACCTCACTTATTAATATGGTCTCCGTCAGTTTGGACTGCTAGAACAAACAACATACATTTATTTCTCAAAGTACTGTAGACTGGTAAATCCAAGACCAGGGTCCAGCATGGCCAGGTTCTTGATAAGGGCTCTCTTCCTGGCCAGCAGACAACTACCTTCTTGCTTATCCCCACATGGCAAAGAGAGAGAAAGCTCTGGTCTCCTCTTCTTTTGAGTACACTAATCCATAATGGAGGTTCCACCCTCATGACCCCGTAAACCTCAACAACTTCCAAAGGTCCACCTCCAAACATGGTCACATTGGGGGTTAGGGTTTCAGTTTTTTGTCTATAACACTGTTAGATTTAGATACAGTACTGTACTTTCTTACTCAGTCACTACCGTAATTCTGAATCTATATTAGTTTCTTTACTCAAATATTCTGCCAGGTTTTCTTACTCAAACTCCTCATTCATATTCATCTGTTCTACTTAAATTTGTTTTATCCTAAGGATGTTGCTATTAGGACAATACCTTAGACATAGTAATGAGTTACACCTAGGGTTTAAAACTTCAGCTCTAGTTGTTTAAAATGTGTATGGGAAAATGCATAGCAAGATCATTCGTGGATTACAACTATAGTGTAAGTGAGGGATCCATAGGAGAAATATGTACATTTAGATTTTTTAGAAGTCCAATGTCTTTTTCTGGACTTTTGATTTGTCTAAATCAAAGAAACTTAATTATAGGATTCTAAAAGCATATCTAAAATCTACTACATACTCCAAAGAGTTCTAGTATCATATTTAAAATCCAAAATTTAGGAGTACTTGAAAGTACACATATGAAAAAACATTAAGTAAAAATGTTATAGTAGCAACTGTATTAAGATGATGTAACTATGTTTTTTTTTTCTCTATTTCCCCAACAGAGTGGAAAAGAAGTGGTTACACCATTTTCATCAAAATTTCAATTTAAAAATAAATAGCTTGAAGTGCCCTAGGCAACTATAGTCATATTTGGCTTACTGACCATCTAAATGACATTTTAGGAAATTTCAATAAATTCCGCTTGAATTTTGACTTCATCCCAACTAATATTCATCTTACAAACTGATATCCTAACATGTTATTTTTCCAAATTAGACCTCATTTTAAAAAAATTTTTGGATTTTTAAAAATTTTTCTAAATTTGACTATAATAAAAAAAGCACTTTAAGTCACCTGCGGTGGAATTTCCTGAAAGTCATGAGAATCACTCTGTGAAATCATCTTATCATTTCTTATGAGAAATTTAAAACAAATATTTCACAGATTTTATTTAAAAATAAGATGTTATTTTATATTTTTCCCAAGACTAATTGTTTCAACCACACCCATGTTAACTGTACTCCAGAAAAATGGCCCTTAAAAACAGGTTATTAGTTAAATTTAACTTTCTACGTTTTAATGTGAACTTTCACTAAGACATAAAGGACAGGTGTATTTTTTTTTTAATTATAAAAGAAATGTACATTCATACAGAAAGTAAGAGGGAGAAAGAATACTAAGGAAAGAGAGAATTACCAATGATTTTAAATGACTGATATCAAATAGGAAAAACAATTCTTGATTATTCAAAAGGCCTACGATTAATTCAGGCTTCTTGCTCACTCTTTCATTTCTTTGGTTATTAAAAGTATGAAAGGAACACTGGTGTAATATATGGCACACAAAAAAAGATTGCAACTAAGAATATTATGTTTAAAAAAAAAAAGGAGGTAGTCCTCAACTTAGAAAGAAGCTGCCTTCCAACATTACATTTAGAAATCAGAAATATTTGGGAAAGTATTTTAATATGTAGTGGTTAAATTCTAAGATCATGCTACAAATGTTCAATTTAAGCTCTAAATATATCTTTCACAAATACTTTTGTTTGTGGAAAATTTCAAACATACACCAAAGCAAACATAATAGTAGGATGAATTCCCATGTCCTCTTCATCTAGCTTCAACCACTTCAACTCATGGCCAGCCTGGTTTCATCTATACCATCATCCACTTCTCCCTGTCTTATATTATTTGGAAATACATTATATAATTTCATCTGCAAATATTTCAGGATGTATCTCTGAAAGACAAGGACTCCCTCCTCCCTTTTTAACATAATTACAAAACCAGTATCCTATATAAAAATCAGCAATTTCTTAAATTAAATATGCAGTGTTCAAATTCCAAATCAACTCATTTTGCTTGAAATTCGTTTGAAGCAGGAATCCTATTAAATGTAGATATTACTAATGGCTTGTTTTCATGTCTTTTACAAGCTCTTGTAATCTAAATTCTTTCCATTTGATTATGACTTCTTTAATGCAATGTTTTAAAAATCAATAAATGGTATCTGTCCTTAAAGGTGACAATAACTAGATTATATAGGTATAAATGATGAAGCTTTTTATCCTGATATTTCAAGAGGCATATCACTGTATGTCATTCTAAAAGGCTGTAACTACACTCCAATTTTAAAAGGAGTCTGTATGTTAACATTTTCTTTCCTGGTATCTGAGCCCCTTATCTCTTAATAGTTTCTATATATCTTTAGTAAAGGGATAACTTCTCTTTCTTTAGAAGACCTACAGTGTTATTCACAGTGAGTAAAAAAATACTGTAATATTTGGCTAAATAGAGAAATGAAAATACTGAGACAGTTTTACTGAGTAAGCATTTTGACTATACAGCTCTGTCCTCAATAAGGAAAATTTAGGACATGTATTCAGTTCTGTCCATTACACAGATGGCATATCTTACAAAGCATGTCTCTCCATCTCCGGCATCATTACCTCAGTTCCATCCTTCAACTCTTTTTACTCAGAGGACTCCAAAGCCTTTATGACAGACAGTATTTTCCAAAGATGGCTGTAAGATCTCCTATCCCACATGCTCTTCTCAAATCTGGCTGCTTATTCATCAAGAGAGGCAAACTATTTCCCCTTCCCTTGAATCTGTGTGGTTTTGTGACTTGCTTATAAGTAACAGAATGCAGTGGAAGTAACTCTATGTGACTTCCAAAGTAGAATCAAAAAGTGTGATTCAGCTACCACCTGTTTGCTAAAACCCATCAGATACTTTTGGAGCCCTGAGCCACCATGTTAGGAGTCAAACTACCCTCAGACAGCCACGCTGCAAGAAAGTAGAGCCATATGGAGCAGCCACACATAGGTACTCTACTGGGCAGTGCTAGTCTTCTATTCCAGGGATTAGCCATTTGAGTGAATAAGCTTTCAGATGAGCCCTGTCCCACGTCATCAATACACTGACAACACCTGCAGCTGTTCAATCTTGAGGCCCCAAGCATCATGATACATAAATAGGCTATCTTTGCTGTACCCTTTCTGTATTCCCGATCCACAGAATCCATGAATATATTAACACGGTTGTTTTAAGCAACTGTGTTTGAAGCAAATTGGTTATGCAGCAATAGTAACTCAAACAGCCTCATAACAGGATGCAATGGATTGCATATTTGTGTCCCCTCAAATTTTGAAAAAAAGAAAAAGTGTCAACCAATGAAGGTAATCTAGAGAACATTAGTGAGATGACAATTTTAAGATGACTAGAAAAATCTCAATGGCCCATTTCTAAGATGAATATAGCAACAATATATTGAAACAAAGTCTTTTATATCTACCTACAATTATTGTTAAAATATTAAAATTTCATTACCACCCACCATTACTTTGTCTAAGAGCATATGTGGGCATCTTTCATTCTCTTGCACAAAAATTTTAAAAGGAGTAATGTGAGCATTTTACATTTTATAATGAAAATTTCCAAATCCATAGGAAAGCTGAAATAATTAAGTCATGATCATGTATGTACTTGCTATGTAGGTTCCAAGATGAACATTTTTCTTTACTGCATGCATTTCTCTATTCATCTTTAACTAAAAAATGCACTTCAAAGTGTAGATACTATTATATTCATCACCAAACACATCAGCCATGTTTTAGTAACTACTATTCATGATACTTAGTTATTTGAAAGCTAAATGTACATATGATTTAATATACAAATCTTAAGAATGCCACTGTGTGAGACATCTTGAAACAAATTCTACCACTACTGGTATCTAAGCACCTAAAATTCCACTCCTAATCCCATTCCTCTAAGACCCTGGTTTTCAAACTTTGGCATGTATCAAAATCATCATCAGGGCTTATTAAACAGGTTGTTGAGCTCTACACCTAGTTTCTGATTCAACCGGTATGGAGTAAGACCCCCAAATTCACATTCTAGTATGTCCCCAGGTTAACCTAATGCTGCTAGTCCCAAGACCATAGTGATCAAAACTAGTTTTTACTTACGTATTTTTTTTAAGTTTTTATTTAAGTAATCTCAAACAAATGACCCCAAGATCAAGAGTGGCATGCTCCTCTAACTGAGCCAGCCAGATGCCCCACTAATTTTTACATACGTATTAACTGATAATGAACATATCAAACTGTTCACATTAAGATTTACTTCATTTTTGAAGGCCCCATCCCAGATGTGAATACATTCATATTCTTAAACAAGAAATACATTAAAATAATTTCCTTGAGGAGGAGAAAATATTTGTAAAGTAACAAGTTTGAAACTGCCTTTGGATAGTTCAGCCAAATCAATATAGTAGGAGCCAAATCAGTTTTCCTCTCAGATTGAAACTGGTATTTCCTATAGGTTAAACAGAAAAAGAAATCTTCAAATATTCTTGGGAAATGGGAGACGAACGGTGAAATGTACTAAACAAACATACATCAAGTACATACCATGCCAACTAGATTTTTAAAATAACTTAAGGTATAATAGACATTTATCAAATGGCATGTTTATAAGTACACAATTTGATAAATACTGACACATGAATACACCCATGAAACCATTATTACATCAGATAATGAATCTATCCATCACCCTCCAAAGCTTCCTATTTGTAATCCTGCCTTTGAATTTCCATATGAATAATGATGTTCAACAACTGCTTATATGCCTTCTGTATAGCTTTCTGGTTAAGAAGGTGTTCAGTATTTTTGGCCATTTTGTAACTCAGTTTGTTAGCTATTGTTTTAATAATGCTTTATATATTTTGGATATCAGTCCTTTGTCAAGTGATTTGAAGAATTTTCTCCCAGTCTGAGGCTTGTCTTTGCATTCTTTCACCACTGTCTTTAAATTTTTTATTTTTTATTAACATATAATGTATTATTAGCCCAGGGGTACAGGTCTGTGAAGCACCAGGTTTACACACGTCACAGCACTCACCATAGCACATACCCTCCCCAATGTCCATAACGTAACCACTCTCTCCCTACCCCCCTACCCCCAGCAATCCTCAATTTGTTTTGTGAGATTAAGAGTCTCTTGTGGTTTGTCTCCCTCCTAATCCCATCTTGTTTCATTTTTTCCTTCCCTACCCCCGAACACCCCCCACATTTCCTCTCAAATTCTTCATATCAGGGAGATCATATGATGATTGTCTTTCTCTGGCTTTTTTTTTTTTTGCTCAGCATAATACCCTCTAGTTCCATCCACATCAGTGCAAAAGGCAAGATTTCATTTCTTTTGATTGCTGCATACTATTCCATTGTATATATATATATACACCACATCTTTATCTACTCATCTGTTGATGGGCATCTAGGCTCTTTCCATAGTTTGGCTATTGTGGACATTGCTGCTATAAATGTGCCCCTTTGTATCACTACATTTGTATCTTTAGGGTAAATACCTAGTAGTGCGATTGCTGGGTCATAGGGTAGCTCTATTTTCAACTTTTTGAGGAACCTCCATGCTGTTTTCCAGAGTGGTTGTACCACCTTGCTTTCCCACCAACAGTGTAGGAGGCTTCCCCTTTCTCCATGTCCTTGCCAGCATCTGTCATTTCCTGACTTGTTAATTTTAGCCATTCTGACTGGTGTGAGGTGGTATCTCATTGTGGTTTTGATTTGTATTTCCCTGATGCTGAGTGGTGTGGAGCACTTTTTCATGTGTCTGTTGGCCATCTGGATGTCTTCTTTGCACTAATGTCTGTTCATACCCTCTGCCCATTTCTTGATTGGATTATTTGTTCTTTGGGTGTTGAGTTTGATAAGTTCTTTATAGATTTTGGATACTAGCCCTTTATCTGATATGTTGTTTGCAAATATCTCCTCTCATTCTGTCAGTTGTCTTTTGGTTTGGTTGACTGTTTCCTTTGCTATGCAAAAAGCTTTTGATCTTGATGAAGTCCCAACAGTTCATTTTTGCCCTTGCTTCCCTGGCCTTTGGTGATGCTTCCTGGAAGAAGTTGCTGTGGCTGAGGTTGAAGAAATTGCTGCCTGTGTTCTCTTCAAGGATTTTGATGGATTCCTTTCGCACATTGTGTTCCTTCATCCATATGGAGTCTGTTCTTGTGTGTGGTATAAGGAAATGGTCCAGTTTCATTTTTCTGCATGTGGCTGTCCAATTTTCCCAACACCACTTGTTGAAGAGACTCTCTTTTTTCCATTGGACATTCATTCCTGCTTTGTCAAATATTAGTTGACCATAGAGTTGAGGGTCTATTTCTGGGCTGTCTATTCTGTTCCAGCGATCTATGTGTCTGTTTTTGTGCTGTTTTGATGATGACAGCTTTGTAATAGAGCTTGAAGTCTGGAACTGTGATGCCACCAACTTTGGCTTTTTCAACATTCTTCTGGTTATTTGAGGTCTTTTCTGGTTCCATATTAATTTTCGGATTATTTTTTCCATTTCTTTCAAAAAATGGATGGTATTTTGATAGGGATTGCTTTAAAAGTGTAGATTGCTTTAGGTAGCACAAACATTTTCACAATATTTATTCTTCCAATCCAGGAGCATGGAACATTTTTCCATTTCTTTGTGTCTTCCTCAATTTCTTTCATGAGTACTTTATAGTTTTCTGAGTACAGATTCTTTGCCTCTTTGGTTAGGTTTATTCCTAGGTAGGTTATGGTTTTGGGTGCAACTGTAAATGGAACGGACTCCTTAATTTCTCTTTCTTCTGTCTTGTTGTTGGTGTATAGAAATGCAACTGATTTCTGTGCACGGATTTTATATCCTGACACTTTACAAAATTCCTGTACAAGTTCTGGCAGATTTGCAGTGGAGTCTTTTTGGGTCTTCCACATAAGATCTCACCAATGTCTTTTGAAGAACAGGAGTTCCAACTCTGAAGTCCAATTTAATGTTTTGGTTTATGGATGGTGATTCTGGTGTTGTACCTCAGAGTTCTTTGCCTAATCCAAGATTACAAAGATTTTCTCCTATGTTTTCTTCATGAAATTTTATATTTTTAAGTTTTATATTCTGCTTGTTCTATTCAATATCAAGGGGTACTGGAATCTCCACTAAAATATCCATTTGCATATTTTTCTTTGCAGTTCCATCATAATTCAAAGCTCTTTTGTTACATGCATAAAAATTCAGGATTATGTCCTCCTGATGATTTAATCCCTTTATTATTATGAAATGACCCTCTTTATCTCTGGTAATAATAGTCTTTGCTCTGAAATCTAACTTTTTTTTTTTTTTGAGAGAAAGACAGTAAGAGAGGGAACACAAGCAGGTGCAGTGGGAGAGGGAGAAGTAGGCTTCCCTCTGAGTAGGGAGCCTGATGTGGGGCTTGATCCCAGGTTCCTGGGATCATGACCCAAGCTGAAAGCAGACACTTAATGACGACTGAGTCACCCAGGCACCCCTGAAATCTAACTTCTGATCTAATATAGTAACCCCAGCTTTCTTTTGTAAAGGCTCAACATGCCATATCTTTTGCATCCTTTTACTTTTAACATATGTATTTTATATTTAAAGTAGATTTCCTGGAAAGCCTGGGTGGCTCAGTTGGTTAAGCAGCTGCCTTTGGCTCAGGTCATGATCCCAGCGTCCTGGGATCGAGTCCCACATCCGGCTCCTTACTCTGCGGGGAGCCTGCTTCTCCCTCTGACTCTGCCTTCCACTCTGTCTGCCTATGCTCGCTCTCGCTCGCTGACAAAAAAAAAAAAAAAAAAGTTTAAAAAAAAAATAAAGTAGATTTCCTATAGATATGATATACCTGGGTCTTGATTAAAAAAAAAAAAAATCTAACCCACTGATCTCTGCCTTTTAATTACAGTGCTTAGGCTGGGTTTAAATGTACTATCTTGTTTTTTTATTTGCTTCTTGTGTTTTTTCCTTTTTCTTCTTTATCTGCTTTATTTCAATTATTGTTACCTCATTTATCTCCCTTGTTGGCCTACAGTCCATTATTCTTTGCCACTTTAGTGGTTGCTTCAAGGCTTATAACATGCATCTTTAACTTATCATACACTAACTTCAAGTAACATACTAATTCAGGTATAAGTATCAGACCCTTGCAACAACATACCTGTAATTTCTCCCCTTCTTAGCTTTGTCCTATTGTTATCATATATTTCGCTTTTACATGTTTTAAACCTTATAATCATTATTATTTTTACAGTACACAGTCAACTGTCCTTTAAAGATACTTAGATTTTTAATAAATCATATATATTTACCCAATAGCTACTATTTCCAGTGCTCTTCATTCCTTTCTGTAGGTCCAGGTATCTTTTATGGTTTAATTTTCCTTCTGATTAAAGGACTCCATTTAACGTCTTTTAGTATAGGACTTAAAATAACATTCTTTCATCTTTTTTATGTTTGAGAAGTCTTTATTTTGCCTGTTTTTGAAGGTGCTTTTGCTTGGTAAAGAGTTCTAGGTGATGATTTTTTTTTCTTTTAGTGTTTCAAAGATCTTGCTCCACTATCTTCTACCTTAAATAGCTTCTGATGAGAAATCTGCTGTTACCCCTACCTTTGATCTGCTTTTCTTCAGTGGCTTTTAAGATTTCCTTTCTCTTTGTCACTTGTTTTTTGTTTGTTTGCTTTTTAATTTTTTCAATTTATTTATTTTCAGATAAACAGCATTCATTATTTTTTCACCACACCCCGTGCTCCATGCAATCCGTGCCCTCGATAATACCCACCACCTGGTACCCCAACCTCCCACTCCGTCACTTCAAACCCCTCAGATTGTTTTTCAGAGTCCACAGTCTCTCATGATTCACCTCCCCTTCCAATTTACCCCAACTCCCTTCTCCTAACACCCCTTGTCCTCCATGATATTTGTTATGCTCCACAAATAAGTGAAACCATATGATAATTGACTCTCTCTGCTTGACTTATTTCACTCAGCATAATCTCTTCCAGTCCCGCCCATGTTGCTACAAAAGTTGGGTATTCATCCTTTCTGATGGAGACATAATACTCCATAGTGTGTGTGGACCACATCTTCCTTATCTTGGTTCTTTCCATAGTTTGGCGACCGTGGCCATTGCTGCTATAAACACTGGGGTACAGATGGCCCTTCTTTTCACGTCTTTGTCACTTGTTTTAACTGATTTGATTACTATGTTCCTTGATGCCATTTTGTTCATTGTCCTTACATGGTGTTTCTTGGTTTACATATTTTATCAAATTTGGAAAAATTTTGTTGCTTATTATTTTTTTTTTCAGTTCATCTTCTAAACTATTCTCATTTCTGTGTATCATTTTGGATCCTTCCTTCTTCTTCTTTTTTTTTTTTAAATGGAGTCTCCACACCCAGCATGGAGCCAACAGGGCTTGAACTCACAACCCTGAGATTAAGACATGAGCTGAGATCAAAAGTCATACACTTAACCAACTGAGCCACCCAGGCGCCCCTCATTTTGGATAAATTCTATTGCTATGTCTTCATCTTTTCTTTGGAAATGTACAGCATGCCATTAATCTCATGCCACGTGTCTTATCTCTGACACTGAAATTTTAGTCTAGAAGATCCCTCCATTTAACATGCTCAATTTTACCTTTACCTTCTCTAACATATCAAATACAGTCATAACTGTTTTAATGTTCTTGTTCACCAATTCACCATCAATATCACTTTGGAGTCAGTTTTAAGTCAATTATTTTTCTCCTGTTATTACCTGCTTTTTCACAGGCTTAGTAGTTTTGACTGAATGCCAGATAAAAATTTTACCTTGTTGGCTACTGGATATTTTTGCATTCCTCTAAGTATTTTTGAGTTTTGTTCTGAGAACTCAATGTGGGTAAGTGACTTGGGTTGTGCTTTAAGCAACAACAGAACTGCGTTTTTACATTAGACAGGAACAGAGCTGCGTTTTTTAGTCTAGGGTTAATTTTTTTCCACTACTGAGCCAAGATCCTTCAGAGTACTCTACCAAATACCCTGTGAATTATGAGACATTCTACTCTAGCTGGTAGAAAGCAGCACTATTTCTGGCCGTCTGTGAGCCTGGATACTGTTCTATAGAATTGTTTTAGGTGGTTCTTTTTCTAATCCTGAGTAGTTTCCTTACATGTATGCATTTACCAATACTCTGCTAAATGATCAAGGGGGACCCTCTCCCGATCTTTGAGGTCCTTTTTCTGTGTAGATTTCTGCTCTCTGGTACTCTGTTCTGCATAGTCTAGTCTCCTGGGACTGCAAGCTCCATCAACTCAGAGAGTCAGCTGTTATCCATTTGGGATTCCCCTGTGCCATGCTCTGGAAACTTTCTCCTGGCAATAATCAGGTCCAAAGATACGGTTTGCCTTCTTTACCCCCTTTACACTGCCTGATTTCTAACATCCTAAGTGCCACTCTTTCATTTTTTTCTAGTTTTTTAAGTTCTTTCAGGCAGAAGAGTAAATTCAGTCCCTTTCACTTTTGACAGGGAATCAAATTCACTACTCTTTCTTTTTTATTTTTTTAAAGATTTTATTTATTTATTTGACAGACACAGATCACAAGTAGGCAGAGAGGCAGGCAAAGAGAGGAAGGGAAGCAGGCTTCCCGCCGAGCAGAGAGCCGGATGCAGAGCTGGATCCCAGGACCCTGGGTTCATGACCTGAGCCACTGAGCCACCCAGGCGCCAATTAGCCAACATATTATCATATCATTAAAAATTCACTACTCTTATTTTTCCTTTTTTATTTTGAGAGAATTAGCATATGTACTTGAGGGAGGGAAAGGGGCAAAGGAAGAGAGAGAGAGAAGATTCCAAAGATTCCAAGCAGGCTCTATGCCCAGGTCAGAGCCTGATGTGGGGTTCCATCTCTAAACCCTGAGATCATGACCTGAGCCGAAATCAAGAGTTGGACGCTTAAATGACTGAGCCACCCAGGTGCCTCACACTACTCCTAATTTTTAATGTACCCAGTGGACATTAGAAAGGTGAGTGAATTTATTATAAATAGAAACCAAATGGCCACGCTTTAAAAGCATGATTTTTAAAAAATATGGTCCAGGGTTCACCAATTGGCTGTGTGCTCTTGATATGTACTGAACTAAAAGAAAAATCAATGTTCTTTTTACAGATGCTTTGGACAAATGACACAGAATTTTTTAAGACTTTAATTCTGTGTCAGACCAAGTGTTACTTACTAGCAACCTGCAGAATGAGCTCTTATTAATAAAATTTGTTAACAGAATGTATAAAGTAAAATTAACACATTTCAAAAGATTACTTGGGCCTCTACTTCACTGCTAAGACATTCAGCTGCAATACAGTCAGAGGATTCCCACAATTTGCAGAAGGATACATTACTATCTGTTTATCTATCTATCATCAGTGCCCTCTTTGATTGCCCTGGTTTTTGCAGTGACTTTATTAGGTCATGGTTCTCAAGTCCAGGAGCTTTTATTTATAAATTAATATACGGTTAGCTTTATTATTGCCATTCAATTTGGTTTCTGGAGAAGGTTAAATAACCCAATAGTGTACAACGATGCATATATACGTTAGTGATGTTTTTGGCTTATAAGTTTACCTTGTTGTTTAAGTAGATGTATTTATAAACCTAATTTGGCATATATGGTTCATTGATCTGCTATTTATAAATTTATGCTATTTAAATAACTTACAACATATTTTTCTTGCAAGTGCAATAACCTGTTTTTATACATAGGGCAGTGTTTATAGGGCATTTTTCTGTAATGAACCATATGAAATTGTCATTTCTAAGGTAAAAAATATTAAAATAACACGATTTCACATGGTTTAACCTAATAAGAGTCTCATGCTCTACCAACTGAGCTAGCCGGGCGGTTTAACCTAATAAAGGCAAATACATATCTTGTATATAAAATACATTTCCTTATAAGGTAGGTGGTAATTTATATAGATCATTAGCAACAAATTTACTATAACTTATTTTCTAATTCCTTGTCCACTGGAAAGGTGGAAGAAGTAAAATGTGTAGGATGGGTGGGTCTCAGACTTTTATCCCACATAAATGAACAGAGGTTTAAAAAAAAGGAGAAGTTGATGGCCACTACCATTATTCTCCAATGCCAGACACATTATATATAACTTAATTTAATTAGGCCCTCTGGAGATAAAGCTCCCATGCCCCACTAGGAAATCACACCTTAATACTAACATGAAAATCTGGTTAAAATAGACTTCAAAGGCACTTCTGATGAAAAAGACATAAAAAAGATACATCCAGTCAGGAAACCATGGGAACTGAGAGCAGGAGTTGCTTCTAAGAAATCAACCCCAATCTGTTAAAGGACAGAGAGTGTACACATAATTAAGACCAACAATTTTTTTTTCTAAGTGCCCTTGTCTTAAATCCCATTTTACAGTTCTAGCTCATGTTTTCAGAGCACTTGGGTTACCTTTAGAGCCCAAGGTAATTATATCTGAGGCAATTCTGTTTTCATCTACAAATACTTTATTGTCCTTTTAAAATGTGCTGGCTTATATATTATATTCACTTTGCTTTTTTAGGATTTCAAATTCTTGCTTATAGGTATTGGGATGACTTTGAATTAAAGACTAAAACCTCTTGTTTCTGAATATTTTCTGACCAGAATTAACGCCTTGGCATCTAGGTTTGCAACAGAAGAGCTTGTATTCCCCTGTAAAAGCTATTGAAGTAGCTTCACTGTAATTTCACCATATTTAACATTTCCTTCTAAATAGAGAATTTTATAAGACATCATGAGAAAATCAAGAAACATTTCTGTATTTCTTATAAGAAAGATTTGTCTGTAGAACCCAATGTTTTAACATTGCCCTTTCGGAGGTAACAGATTCATTGTTTATAAATCGATTATTATGCCTGAGTTAAATATCATTGCCTCTGAACACGCTCATCTTCTCCCATCTTTTTAAAATTTTTTTATTTTTAAAACTTTTATTGTTATGTTAGTCACCCATACAATACATCATTAGTTTTTGATGCAGTGTTCCATGATTCATTGTTTACCTGTAACACCCAGTTCCGTGCAATACGTGCCTTCCTTAAACCCACCATCAGGCTCAAAGGGAAAAGTGAAGGGGGGGGAATCATTTTTTATTTTTTTTTTTAAATTTTCCTTCTTTTTAGTCTACCTTTAGCTCAAGCTGATGACATCAATCCTAGAATTTACCACCAACTTTCTTAAAATATTAGGTTCTAATACTGAAAGGGGGTGAGGAATAAAAATATCTAGACAAAACAGACTTGAAAACTATATTCAATTTTGTAATTTTACATTTGAAAAAATTGCTTTTATAATAAATATTCAGAAAATAAAGTACACTAAAATTGTCTTGTTTTGCGGGTAAGGTTATAAAGGTTGAGAATCACTTATCTATAATTCTTGCTTCTTTAATCTATGGTAACAGTTTCTGACCCACTGCTATGCTGAAAGTGCTAGTTTTAAATACACCAATGATTTTAGACACCAAATGGAAAGCTTGTGAATGAAGGCAGGTGTTATTAAAAATTACACAGAAAAAAGAGACATAAATCAAGACTGTCCAACAAGAAGGTGTGGCTCTAACACGGACTAATCATAACTGCCAAATCCAAACTTTCTTATGTTTTATTATTTTTGCTACCTCACAAAAGTTGTACATTTTATACTTAAGAACATATGTATAGTCATCATTTTAAATTCTTCCTCCTGCCCCTAATTTCAACTTCCATTTCTACAGCTACCCACAGGGAAAGGTACACTTTTAGGCTTGTTCTCTGCACTTTCCTATGTATATATAAGGTTTTCTAGATTTTTTTGGTTGTTGTATAAACCAAATGACATGTATTAGTCAGTGTCTTTCTTTTTCATGTGAAATACTGTAATATTTTCTTAAAGAAGTACATTTGTTATCTATTTCCATTCTTTTCTAGGCTGCCTAATATTCTACCGTATAAGGGCATATCATAACTTAACGATTCTAATGTCGAACAATGAAACTGCTTCCATTTTTCTCCTTACATTTCCCCCTCTGCAAGAAATATCCATATAATATTCTATATGAACATGACAGTATCTTTATACAGAAAAAAAAATCTGTTTAGAAGTAAAGCACTTTTAAAGTTCATAGGTACTGTTGAACTTTTCTCCTCAAAAAGATGAGATTATTTATACTTTGTTTTCCAATTTTACTTAGTAATATTAAGGTTGTCCAGTTTTTGTTCATTTTAATACAAAGGTTTAAAAAAAAATCCTATCTCCCTGATGTTTTCATTTGAATTTCTCAGAATAATAGCCCATCTAGATTTTAGTTTTGATAGTACCACAAAGAGGGTCCCTAATTATCTTTACCTCAACTGGACAGTCAATTGTTCCACACCATTTATAGACTAGCTCTTCCACCACTAGTTTATCACACAAGACATTCTCCTGTATCCATGGAGTTCCTCCTGAATTCGATATTCTGTTCCTATGATCAACATGCTCATTCCTCCTCCAAATTTTTATTTTTTAAAAAACTGTAATTTTATAGTATGTTTTGACTTTTGATAGGTATGTTCACTGTTGTTATATTTGTTTTTGAAATTTACTTGGCCATTCTTATGCATTTCACCTTCTCAAAACTTGAAACATTGGTTTGTCAAATTCCATTCTAAAATCCTACCATAATCTAATTAGGATTATAATGACTATTTTCTCATTTGATGAGAACTGCCATTTTTATGGTATTAAGTTGTTACATTCAGGAATACAGTATGCTCTCCATCCATTCAGATCTTCCTATAGTTTTCTTTATGTAGCTGTTGTATATTTTAGAAGATTCTTAAGTATTTTATAATTTTAGCTTCTACTTTTTTGTTTTCATAGTTGGCTACTGCTGGTGTATAAGGAAGTTAAAGAACAGGGGCGCCTGGGTGGCTCAGTGGGTTAAGCCTCTGCCTTCGGCTCAGGTCATGATCTCAGGGTCCTGGTATCGAGCCCCGCATCGGGCTCTCTGCTCAGCGGGGAGCCTGCTTCCCCCTCTTCTCTGCCTGCCTCTCTGCCTACTTGTGATCTTTCTCTCTGTCAAATAAATAAATAAAATCTTAAAAAAAAAATAAAGTTAAAGAATAATCCAAGTTATAGCCAGCTAGTTTACTGAAATCTCTTTGTGACTCAAATCATTTTCTGTTGACTATCTTGTATTTTCTAAGTAGGTAATCATACCAACCACAAATACCAACAGTGATAATATCTCACCTTATCCCACACACACCCCCTATTTAGAGGTTAATTATTTTTCTTGCTTCTTAATGAACTTGCTGAGACTTTAGGACAAATGGTACGTTTCTATCTTTTTACGGAAGTCCTTCTAATATTTCACTAATAACCCATTACAAGGTTATTTCCTATTAACAGTTATTAGGGACAATTTATTTTAGAAAATGATAGTTTTAGCACTAATAAGATAATCATATAGTTTTATTCTTTCATCCATGAATATAGTTAATTATGTCAATGTGTTTCCTAGTACTGAATCAATATTATACTCCTAGGATTTAATACATTGGAATTGGCCAAGGCTCTGGAGTCGGGTGCCTGGGTTCAAACCCCTAATCTTTCACTAACTAGTTGTGTGATATTGGTCATGTTATTTTACTTTCTACTTCAGTTTCCTCGTTTTTAAAAAGATGACAATATTATCTACCTCAGAGGGTTGTTTTAAGGATTAAGTAAACTGATATACATACATAAAGTTGTATGGAACAGCAGTCAGAACATAGAAGGATTTAATATATGTTAATTTATTGTTTACTGAGTGCCTTCTATTTGCCAGGCATAGAGTATGCAGCATGGCAGGCAGGGGTCACCAAACTAAGGCCTGTGAGCCAAATCTGGTCCCGTTTCTGTAAAGTTTTATTGGAACACAGTCATACCCAACGTTTATAACTTATCTATGGCTGTTTTAATGCTCCTACAACACAGTTAAGTAGTTGTAACAGTCCATACAGCCAAATACCTTATCTGCCCCTTTATACAAAAAAAAAATTGCCAATGACAGCAGTTCTGTTCCAACTCAAGAAGTTCATAAACTAATAGCTGAGACAGATAGGAAATATATATGCTATAGTATGATATGTACACAATCATGATATTGAGAAACATGGCAGTTCAGTATTAAATGGCAAAAAGGATTCATATAAGTGAAAAAAATGGCAAGAGAAGAGGTATTTTACTTACCCTTAATTATTTTTAAATATGCATTTGTTTATATGTCTTTACCTTTCATCCCAGTTTGTGAATTACTAGAGGGAAGGAGTACAGTATTCATCTTTGTGACATTCATAGTATCTAGGACATTTCAAGAATTAACAAATGATAGATGAATAAATGGTGAAAAGAACAACAGGTTATCTAGGTGTTAGAGCCTCTTATTACCCCTCTTTAAAGTGAAGAAACTAAGGCCCATAGAGGTAAGTAACATGTTCATGTTTATATACAGCCAATAAGGGAGGAAGCCAACAAATAAACCTCTACTTGCCTACTGTAAAATGTATGTTCTTTCTACTACATAGTTGGGAATAAATATAGTCACATGATATCAATGGACTATATACTTTGAAATAGAGACCAAATACATTATAATTGATGCAGCAGAATTGTGGTATGATTTTAATATCTAAAATTGAGCAATGATTTGAATAAAACTCATGTTTTTGAAAATACTAGCCTGGAAGCAGGCTGAAAGATGGATTAGAAGGAAACTGCACCTACATTTTCTCCAAGGCTACTCTACCACACACATTAGGCCAATTTTAACAAGGTTCAAGGAACAGATTAAACAAATATAACTGCAGGGACTCCTGGGTGGCACAGTCAGTTAAGCGTCCAACTCTTGGCTTCATCTCAGGTCCCGGTTTCAGGATCTTGAGATGGAGCTCCATGTCAGGCTCAGCACTCAGCATGGAGTCTGTTTGAATTCCCTTTCCCTCTAGCTCAGTCCCTCCCCGCTAAAAGAAATACATAAATATTTATAAAAAATATAACTGTAAGCATACAGTGGCATTTGAAGAATAATAATGCACCTACTGATCTGAAGTATCAGAAATTGCTGGTCCCAACACTGATAGAAGAAATAAAAAACTATTAACTAAAAGTATAAGAAGAAAGCATATACTTCAAATGAAAATATTATATGGAAAAAATCAAGTCTTAAGAACAAAACTGCAAATTGAGAATGCCTGTCTTAAGCAAACAAAAAAAAAACCTAGAAAATGAAATCACATACTATAAATATTTTCACTTTAAGAATGTAAGCAAATCTTAAGAAAAACTGATTCTGATATAAATGACTACTCCTTCAAGCTTGATCTCAAAAGCAGTTCTTGTACAGAATATCTATTTCTGCAAAAGAAAGCACATCATTAGTTTTTAAAGAGAAGTATTAACTGTGCTTTAAAATGCACATGAACCCCTGTATAGGATCCCCAAAGTAGGAAGATTTTTTTTTCTCTCCCTGAGGAATTAAATAATAAAGAAATCACCTATATTTTCTAACTTATTCTGTTCAAATGTATATTGAAATGTGGATTCTAAAGGAGGAAAACAGAAAATATCTATTAGATATTTGTGATAGAGGCTGATTAATACAATCTAATTTATTAAACTTAGGTAACTTTTATATCAAGGTTTATTTCAAAGTACACATCAAGTTTACTTTTATTTCTGACTAAGAGTAGAAGAGATCTCAAAAAGCTAGAAAGGAAGAGAGATATGAAAGTGAATCAGAAGTAACAGTTCCATCCGTAAAATAAAAGTACTACCATATATCCAGCATGTCTGTATAGGATTTAAAAAATTACCAAGTATAGGGCCTAAACACCAATGAGAGTTCAACAAGTGGATATTATTACTCCATACACAGGAATAGTCTTTCTTCCACTTGGAGAAAAAAAAAAATCTTAAGGAATTCCCTTTTTGCATATTTTTATCCCACTCTAGAAAAGACTAGCTGAAGTTGCTTGGAATATAAGATAAGTACTCCCTTGCAAAAAGAACAGAGGCATTGGATATGGACCACAATGAAAGATTATTAAGAATAGAAAAGAAAGCTTTTACATGCAATCTCTTTGCCAAAAAAGCAGTTAAAACTTTTGATTGAACTAAATGTTTAGTGGAAGCACATCTGCAGAACTTTGGAGGATAAAACTTGAACTCACTCTGGTGTTACTTAAAAAAACAAAAAACAAACAAACAAAAAAACCACCAAAAAACAAAACTGCATTGCTTCCAATATGGCAGGATTAATATAAGCGTTTACTTGGTACTTTGTTTACATGGTTTCCAATATCTTTTTGGGTGCTCACAATTTTTTTGTGGGGAAAACAGGATAGGTATTTTTCTCAATTTTAATGACTGGGAACTTAAGATGGAAAAAAGCTAATCTGAGATCATATGGCTAATAAGGGTAAAGCTGGAACTAAGATCCATGGTAAACTCCTAAAAAACAGAATAGCTGGAATGATCCAGCTGTTTTAGGCTCTGGCAAAAGGGAGGTTGGAACCGAACTGTTAATTTCTCTCTAAAGCAAACATTTTTTTTTTAAAGATTTTATTTATTTATTTGACAGAGAGAGAGACCACAAGTAGGCAGAGAGGCAAGCTGGGGGCTGAGGGAGAAGGCTCCCTGCTGAGCAGAAAGCCCCATGCAGGGCTCGATCCCAGGACCCTGAGATCATGACCTGAGCCAAAGGCAGAGGCTTAACCATTGCGCCACCCAGGTGCCCCTAAAGCAAAATTTAAAAAGTCAAATTTTTTTACGTAGCAATTCATGATGGAAATTTAATTTAGTTTTAAATTTCGTTCAAAAGGTTTGTACTACCCTACAATATAAGACAGTATACACATTTACAAAGTATGAGAAATGTTAATATAAATAAATTACAAAAATTAACTTAAGTTTTGAAGTTTTGTTTGGTTGGTTTTAATGTTTTTAAGAGGGGAAAAAAGAAAACACACTGATTTTATCTAGGCCACTCTCCATCTTACTCGTCTTTGCTCTTTTCTAGCACCTAATACTATCCTTCATGTATAGAACATATTTACTAATGCCTTCAGATCAAAAAATGTTCTATGCCATATTCTGGCTCTCCTGATGACACAAAATGATGTCATTACTCTTGATGACTAGCCAATTCATTCATGCAACCATAACCCCGAGGCACCATATGAAACACAATGTGAAGGAAATAATTGCTTCAGATATACACATCTATAAATTTAGAAACTTCACAGAGCTATTCCATGTAAATGAATTTTCCAAAATAACTGATACTTATCCTTTAAATTACCATAACTTATATTTAAATAATCTTAATGGAAAAAATGAAAAAAAAATTTTTTTTAAGATTCTATTTGTCAGATAGAGAGAGAGAGACAGCACAAGCACGGGGAGCAGCAGGCAGAGGGAGAAGCAGACTCCCTGCTGAGTTGGAGCCCAATGTGGGACTCAATCCCAGGACTCTGGGACCATGACCTGAGCCAAAGGCAGACACTTAACTGACTGAGCCACCTGGGCATCCCTTAATGGAAATATTTTAAAAGTGATTTCTAGGTCTTCTTTACCTTAATCTGCACATGACACAACCTTTTCTTGATGACTCAACCTCATCAATGTAAATATCAATTATTAGCCTATTCTGTAACACAGTGACTCTTGGAGTTACTGAAAGGTATCTAACTTAACTGTTTACCTCCTCACTAACTCATCCTAGACTACTTTTAAAGACAAGGTTTCCTACCAGCAGATCCCTATTATCTCTTAAAAGCCACCAGTACCCTGGCCAAAGTTTGTAAAATGCCAGTTTCAGTTTAAACTATGTAAAATCAGAAAAGGCAGTTGATATACTTAGCCTTACAAAATTTTAAATCAAGCCATGATGTAACTATTTTCACTGCTCTAAGGCCTGGCTCAAAGGTTTTTCTTCTTTCACTTCCTAGTTCTGAGACCTAGTGGCTGTTTGTTGCTAGAAGTTTGGCCACAAAATAACAATTACAGTAATAGTTATTTCTGCATATTTTCTTTATTTTTACTATAACAGAGGGAACAAATATAAATGACATTCATAACAAACAGCACCAAACAACCATGTAGACAAATGATATAAGGCATCTCACTTCATGTGCTGTAAGGACAATTACCTAGTCCAATTATTAGCCAGAAGTCTGCAAACTAGGTCCACTAGCCAAATACAGCCCACAGAGAGCTTGTTTTTGCTTGGCCCTTGAGTTAAAAATGATTCTTATATTTATAAAAACTCATTTAAAAAATAAACAAAAAAGAATACTCAGAAGAGACTACAAGTAAACTGCAAAGTGTAAAATACTATCTGGCAGTCTGCAGAAAAAGTTTGCTATTCTTGATCTGTTTATCTGTAATAAACACACATATATAAAACATATATAGCTATCCCTTACACATAAAGCTTAAGGTATTAATATGTCAAAGTAGACACATAGTTCTTTCAGTGATGAGTTCTTAAGGATACAACCAAATTATCTTCTCCAGCCCTGCCTATTCCTTTTGATCATGCCCTGGGGCTTAGCCAAAATCTGTAGGCCACCTTCTCTTTCTTCCTCTTAATACTTACCCTTGGATGCTCTCAGACTGGTCTCCCTGCTCCTACTTCCAGCCCTGGATGTCAGTCTTTTCTGGAATGTCTTTCCCTTTGCTAAGTTTTCCCCAAGCTTCAAGTCTGACTTCTTCCAAATGCCTTCTATGATCTTCCAGCCTTCAGTGGCCTCACCTTCTCTCGAATTACAGTCTTTTCCACACAATTTAATAATAACAGCTTATATTTTTGCTAATGATTTTCTGTGTGTTAGTCTAGTATCCATAACTATTTTCTAAACAACTTGAAGGAAAGATATACTGCTTTAGTATCCCCACTTTAATAATAGCTCATCATCCTCTAAGCCCATGTCATCTACCAACTGTACCTCTCTACCTTGGAGAAAAAATAACTTGAGGACTGGTAATGGGTGATAAGTGATTGGAAATATCAAAGAGATAACACCCACAAAATAACTTGATGGAAGAAGATAAGTTACACCGCAAACTTAGAAAGTGTATGTGAAAGACAAACAAAACTGTAATAGTAGAAGGACAGAGAGATAAGGATCAAGAGATTAAAAGATCACTGAACAATACTTTGAAATGAGATCAAAATATTAAAATTATAAAAGCTTACAATATAAGTTAAAAGAACAAAATTTGCCTTTCAACACTATTGGCCATTAATTTCCTTTTAACAAGCAGCTCTTGACATTGATATCCATAAGGACATTTTTTTTTTTTTTGCAATGTGATAACTGAAGCACTAAACAATTCAATGGGATAGACATACACTGTATTCTCTTTAGATTTTTCAATATTCTAAATTTATTTGAAGTGTGCTAGAGATGAGAAAAAAAATCCCCTATCAATTGATTACCTGGCTAATAAAATTGGAAAACATGGGCCTATCCCTACATCACTCTTAATGATAACACCTAGACTCATTTTCATAAAAAAATGCACCCAGAATATAAAAAAAAGTTTTTAGTACTTCATCAAACTATTAAATATAAGGTACACAAGACTTGCATGCATAAACATAAAAACAAAAGTTTTAAAACAATCATATACATTACCCATGAGTTTAAACTAAAAATATTGCATATTATAAATTAAGTGCTCTTTACCTAAGTAAAGCTACAAGACAAGGAGAATACTAATCATATATTCCTTTTTTTTGTCCTGGGTTTTACAGTCTCTCAGTCCTGACCTATGCCTGGCTGGTCAGAGAAGAGGGAAACAGTTTTCTTAATTAGTAATAAAATATGCCTAATATTATACTGTAGAAGTTTTACAACAAAAAATTAATTATTAAATGCATGGTAAAATGAATCAGCTCTCAATTACTCACATGATGAGGGGAAGTGATGACACAGATTACACCAAATGATAATCCTAGCATCAGTTTTTTCAAATGCTTATCATTAATTTGGAAGAAGGAAACTGCCTTTATGATTACATCTGACTGAGGCCAGGGTTAACCAGAATGTTTATATTCACTAAACATTCAATGATTTTGAGGTTTTGAAAGGAGAGACAAAAGGGAAAAAGAGGGAGTTAATTCAAAAGCATACAGGTGGCTAATGGCAACCAGCCTGGGATAAAAGAATTTCTGTCAACCTACCTAAGAAAATTGAGAAATGATCTGTGAAGAAAATGAAAACAAACAAACAAACAAACCAGTAAAACTTACAAGGACAGTGCTAAAATTTTAAAATAGAATGTTATTTGTAAAAATTTTAATGATTTTTTTTCCTCTTAAATTATCCTTTCTTCCCACTAACTAGTATTATTAGTGATGGCAAGAACTACCAGTGGGCCAAAAAGCTGAAAGGAAATTTTAGGTCCTATGTTACAAAAGATGTGTTAAAAATCCTTTTATCACTCTTTTCTGTTAAGCCCACCGTCTGTCTTAATAGGCACTTTATCTCATTACTCGAGAGAAATCAATTCAACCAAGAAAATACCAAAAAGGCAGAGGAATCATTCCTCTGGAATATTTTTAGGTGATTCAAACAAAACTTACACGATGGCAAGAATTACAGATTTAGCAAATACACAAATACAAGATCACAGTCACAAATCTCAGTTAGTTGCTGCCTAACATATGGCTCCAACTTCTTAAGTGGCATATGTTTAGCTTGGGTGCTGGTAATAGCATGGTGGTAAAATAGTATAGTAACAGTTCAACTTTAGTTATTTCATTCTTATAATACAGAAAAACACTCCAACTTTGGTTACAAGAACTAAAAAGAGGGACCACAATACGAAACAATTATGTTGCTCGGTTTTAGAAGTCCACACCAAACACATATGAGGATTAACAAGGCAAAAAATAAATAAATAAATAAATAAAAATGAAAAAATCTTACCAGCTTATTATTCTTAGTTAGAAGATGCTCAGACACAAAGGTGGCCAAAGAAACTTACACAAATTTCACAAAAGAAAATCTCTAATTCAAGATCCCTAGCACCTCAGCAACCATTACACCCCCCCCCAATATCCCAAGGTTTTCAACGCTGTTTGATAAAGGAACGATCAACGACTACTTCAATTACAACAGCCCCCGCTGTGCTCCCGACTGTATGACAAAATTATGTGTTCATTTTCCTTTACCTAACGCATGGCGTCCCTCCACAGCCGTGTCAAAAGTTCAAAGATCCAGGTTGTTAAACAGGGCGAGGACCGCAGCCTCCAGTCAACCTCCTGACTGAACAGGTGGTTAACTCAGCCGCGTAGAGGAACGGCCAGGTACTGGCACCAGCCAAACAGGATCAAACACACCAGGGCGGGTTTTCGAGGTTTTAACCCCAAGATGAACGGGGGAAAGTCTCTTCAGAAAAAAACGTTCAAGTCCGGCGACTGCCTGGCGGCCGAAGCCTAAGGCACGGCGGCCGCTCGGCGATCTTCTCCGGCGGGCTGCGCACTCGACCCCCTGAGCCTCCGCGAGTGGCGCTGCTCACCGCCGGCCGGGGCGGGGGGGAGCGGAGGGAAGGCCGCCCGCGCCGCCTCCTCCGGCTGGTGGCGGGGCCGCAGTCGCGCCCCCCACAAGCGCCTGCGGGCGAGACTCGGGCCCGGCAGGTGGCCGACAAGTTGACGGGTCCTGTCCCCGGCCCCACTCCCCCCTGCCCACAGCGCGCCCACAGGACGGGGTGGGCCGGGCCCCTCGACGGGCCCGATCCCCGCTCGGCGCCGCGGCCCCTCAGACCCAGCCTAACGGTTTCCGTGGCGCCTGCTCCGCGACGGGAATGGGACAGCTCGGTCTCCCCCGCCTTTCCCGATGGGAGCGCCCGCGCTCTCACCTCCGAGTCACGCCGCTCTGAGGCGGAGGAAGGCGGCTACCCTGGCGCCTCTTCTTCGGGTTCCTGATCGTTCTCGCTCTACCTCAGCGGCAGAGCCAACTCTCGGGGCCGCTGCGGCCGCCGGCGCTCTGACTGTTGGGGTGGTTTTCCGGCAGTGACGGCGCCGCCTCAGCCCCGCTCTTCGCTCCCTCTCCGCGTAGCTCCCGCTTTCTGTTTCACCCGAGGGACCACGAACGCCGCCGCCGCCATGCTTACTACGGAGCCGGGAGGAGGAGCCCCGAATCGGCGCGCCCAATGCGGCTGCGCGAGCCTCGCCGACGGCGCCCCCGGCCGGCCCGGACCCCGCGTTCCCGCCCCGCGCCCGAGCCTGCCAGCCCTGCGGGTCTTTCCCGGGAGCGCGAGTCGCCCGCCGAGTCCCTAACACTGGGCGTTCCAGCGCCCCCTTACCGCTCCCAGGGCGCCCACCGCCCTCCCGGGGCTGCACGGTCCGTCCTGAGGCCTGGTTGCGCTAGGTTCGACTTAGCATCTGCCGCGGCCAGCCGGAGAGCAACACTAGGGAAATGTGGAGTTAATTGACTTCCTAGGGCCACTCACGCAATTCTCAGTCCAGATTGTAAAAGGCTCCCTCCGAGACGCGCCGGGTCAGCCTCTTTCGGAAAGCACAAGAACTTAACGCTGGCAGGTGCTTTTAAAGACACTCCCCCAAGGAATAGGAAGCCAAGCGAAGTGGGTTGGATATTTTCCATCCTAAACACTTAGAGCCCCGGATCTCTACGGCAAGCAAAAATATTTAGATAATTACTTCAGTTGAAAACGTGGGGCTTAGTTTCCTGGTCTGTTCCCCAGCCAAATCGCATGAAAACCCATTACCTTAATTTCTACAACAGCGCGAAGCTTACTAGTGAACGGAGCAGAGATTCCTTTAAACCTCCAGCAACTGGGGGCGCTGCAATAATTCCCGAGGGCCGGCCAGGGCTGCTTACTTTTGCAGATTCCACTAAAAGTCTTGGGAAGGGGGTCGTCTTTGGGACCGAGAGTCCGACTCCAGTAATTGTCCCTTCAAAAACAGTGATGAATGTAACCAGGCTCCACCGTTCTAGCTTTATTTCACTTTATTAATTGTGCTGCATTTTAATATAGCAGTATTTTTATTTTAACCCTGTTTCAGAAATCCTCTTAAAATCTACTTACTCCCTACATTCTTAAAGAGTACAATGGTTAATGAAACCCTTTGTCCACGGTTAACCATCAAATATGATACCTTGGCCATATGCTGAAGTCCCAGGGGATTGCTGAGGTATATAGGATCCCTATTTTGGTGATGTCTTTTTTTCTTTTTTTCTTTTTTTTTTCCTCTGTGGAATGTTCTCATCACCTTTTCTAATAATCTGTCACTGCTTCTCATCTCCTCATCTGTCTCTTTATCCACTCTGAGCCTTCCCCTCATCCTTTCTACTCTACTGTTTATTTTTTACTCTTTTTTCTTGATGGCATTTCTCTGGCTCCAGGTGATGATTGATCAGATATTTCTATCCATAGCCAGCTAAGGAGAGAATCTTTTTCTTCCCATCAGTAAATAGGACAGTGATTCTATATCGAGTGATATTTTGAGATATTTTTATTGCTGTTCACTATCAAAAGTTCTTTCCCTGTGAGAGGTGTTTTCTTTCTTTAACTTCCAGTTTTGGCCCTCTTCCAGACAAAATTGCTGGAAATCTGATCTCTGAGTAACTGAAGCATAACTGTGTATTGTTTTAAAATATGAGTATTTATCAGAGTGTGGGCAAGTTGGGTGGCTACTCCATATTGCTCCCCTAGCTCTGTTTGGTTGAAGACTAAGTTAGTGGTTTCCAAACCTAATTCTAAGCTAGTAATTTCCTAAGCTTCCTTCTTGGGAGTTTTTTAAAAGGCCAGAATCTTATAATCTACCCCTTAAGATTTTGTCCGAGGAGGGGGCAGGGAACAGGAAATGACATTTTTTAAAACACTGTATTTTTAAAAAGTATCCTGGGCATTCCTACATGTATAGGCACAACAAAGAAGAACAGCTATTTTGAAGGAGACTAAGACATAATTCCAGAATATCACTGAAGTAGATATAAAGATTGTAGTCAACAATATGCAACACTGGAAGGTTGAGTCAAGTGAGGACTGGGGAATTTATGTCCTGTGGAGAGAATGAATCATACACATAAATAACCCTAACACAGGCACCAGTATGAATTCTCTGGGAATCTAGAAAGGCACAAGAATTTACGTCAGCTTTGAACAAGTCACTTCTCAGTACTTCATTTTTCTTCTCAATAAAATAAGGGTCATTTTCAATCATCTATCTTAAACTCTCATCAATAGTCAACACGTTGACCAATTATTTCTTTGAATATAACTTCTTCCTTTGGCCCTATACTCTTGGCATTTTTTCCTGCACTTCTGAGTACTATGTCTCTAATTCCTGTGCAGTTTCCTTCTCCTCTCCCTTTTGTTTCCGTTATAACCTCTTGACCTAAACATCATTATCTTCACCAATGGCTTTAGTTATCTATATGCTGATAATATATGCTGGGCTAGAGACACCTCTGTCTCTAGCCCAGACCCTTCCCCTAAATCTCAAATCTGATACCTACTCTTTTATTGACATGTTTACTTAATGTCTTACAGCTACAAAGTGTGGTTCAACTGAGTTTATAAACTCTTCCTGTATTCCTTTCTCCTCATCTGTCCAGTTGTTCAGATCAAACATGTAATAGTCATCCCTGGTATCTCCCTCACCCTCATTTTCCATATTCATTGTAGCTTCAAGTCCTGGCAATTTTATCTTTCGAAACTCCCAAATTGGTCCACTTTTTACCAATTGCCACTAATTCAATCTGGCCTCACATATACAGTCTAAGCCCTTTCAATTCATTTTCCACTTTGCAGCCAAAATGATCTCTTTTGGTTATTTTATTATTACTTTTTAAGAGACGGGATGAGAGAGAGAATAAGGGGAGGGTCAGAGGAAAGAGAGAGTCCTAAGTGGGCTTCATGCCCAGCACAGAGCCCAATGTGGGGCTCAATTCCACAACCCTGAGATCATGATCTGTGCGAAAATCCAGAGTTGGGCACTTAACTGATGACCTACCCAGGTGCCCCTGCAGCCAAAATGATCGATCTTTCTTTCTTCCTTTCTTTCTATATATATATATATTTTAAAGATTTTTATTTATTTATTTGATAGACAGAGATCACAAGTAGGCAGAAGGCAGGCGGGGGGGGGGGGGGAAGGAAGCAGGCTCCCCACTAAGCAGAGAGCCCGACGCGGGGCTTGATCCCAGGACCCTGAGATCATGACCTGAGCCGAAGGCAGAGGCTTAAACCACTGAGCCACCCAGGCGCCCCCAAATTGATCTTTCTAAAAGCAAGTATGACTATGTCACTTCCATCGAAAACCTTTAAACAGCTTTTATTCTAAGATATGACTAGAATTTTTAAGATGGCCTACCAGACTGCATGAGGTCTTGCTTTTTCCAGTTTCATCTCCTACCACTCTCCCCTTACTTCCTGTACAGAAAACTTCCTGACCTCCTTTTAGTTTCTCAAATGTGCTGTGATTCCAGCAGCCACAGGCTCTCTGCACATTCCAGTTTTCTCCCTTGTAACCATCTTATCTCTTACTCACAGGAGTAAGGAAAAACATTTCTGACTTCCCAGAGGAGTTCAAGACCCCTTGTTCATGTCCGCTCCCCTACACTGGGTATACTTTCCCTCTATGACCCTATAGCTTGCAACATTTTGGTATATGTGAATACTGGACATATTTCCATTGCTTTCTTCAGGAAGAGAAGGACTGTGCCTATTTTTGCTTACCCAGTGCCTGGCATGTGGTAGGCCCCTTAAATACTTCCTGAATGGTTGACTTTGTTCTTGGAGGTCCCTTCAAGGATTCTAGAAGGTTATTGAATCATATAATTAGGAAGGAGATTACTGAGCACTTTTAAGACAGCCATCTTCTGTATGATTAATAGGAAGAGATTCAAGAATATGTTAGGAGACAATTCTCCATAGAACTGTCATGTTTCTGTATGTTTCACGAGCAGAGGCAGAAGCAGCTTTGGTTCCAGATTATCTGTCTTTTCCAGGATGTTTGTATAAACAGACAGCCTTGGAAGGCAGAAATAGTGTCTCCCACTGATGCAATAGGAGGATTTTTTTTTTTAACTATTTAGCATGAAAATGTCATCTTTTGTGCTGAAGGTTAAACAGCTTTGTTTGCAGCCCATTGTAAAAGTTTGGGGAGTTCTAAGCTTGCGTTCCTCAGCTGTGATGCAGACCTACTGCATATGTGACATCCCCTGGTCCACTCCATGTTGTCCCTAGGCGAAAGCTGGGAGTCAAGGGAATTGCCGTGAACATGAAGCTGGTGCTGCTTGCTGTGTCATATGTAATTCAGTCCTCTGACCCAGAAGACTCAGGTCTTCTGCTAGCACCCAAGAAACTGTGGCAGTCTAAATTATTAGCTTGCAAGGGACATAAAATCTCAGACACGTCACAACACTTGACAAGATACAGTGGGTTGAGGAGAAAGAAAGAGATAAAGAAGTCAAAGAGCAAGTGGAAACTTGTCTTTAAAGAAGATGGGAGGAAAAGTTTGGTGAGGAAGAGAGATGGGAAAGCAGATCGAGGTGGAGGTGTTGTGCCAACTGAGTTCTCTGAGCAACATTTGGGGCTCTAACTCTGGGCAGAGTCAGAGAAAAGACTACTGCCATTGCTCTTCTTTTCAGATGGAGAAGTGCTATACCTCTGGTAGAAGAGAGGGAGGTGAAAGCAATTGATCAGGAGGAGGTAGACCAGTTAAAATAGTCAGAAGCTTTTTCACCCTTTGTCTCTGAAAAGGAGTATGGTATAAAGTGTGTGTGTTGTGGGGAGAGTCAGGTATATCTGGGCTTGAATCTCAGCTCTACTACTGACTGGTTGGTTATCCTTGGGCACGTTATTCTCTGAGTCATGTCCTCACTTGAAAAATGAAGATAAAATGCCTATTTTGCAGGATTAAATGACATAATTCATGAAAATGCCTGGTATGTGCCTGATGCCTGGTAAATAAATGATAGGTATATAATTAGTTGTCCCGGCTAATTGTGACTTGGTGAGGTAAGGGAAGTCCAGAACCTTCCTCAATATTTCCTAAGATACACAGGAAGGAACTTGACTATAGTCAGTCTTGCTCCAAATTCTTGATCCTGTTGTAATCTCCATTCCTCACTGTGCTTTCCCAGCCATGCTTTACTCCATAGGTGGAACAGTTTTCTCCCTAAGAGCAAAGGAAACAAGGCACAAAATAGGAAGCAACTTGACACTGATCATTGGCCATTACCACTAAAGGAAATTTCTCCCACTGGCCATCATTCTCCTTAAAAACCACCCTGTCACTATTTTGCTATGGATCTGTTCTAACAAGGATCTCCTCCACATTTTTCTAAATTTCTGGGACCCCTTAAAGCCACCTCCCTTTAAAGTTCCCTTTAAAGCTACCTGAGGAAAATTCCCCAAATCTTGTGAATTTATTATTATTCAGAGCAATTTGGCTCTTTCCTTGGAAGCTTTAGTTTTCTTTTCAAAATAAAAAAAGATCCACTTGAGTGACTTTCCATACTAAAGAAGAACTCTGTTATAGAGAAGTAAATCTTAAACTTTGCTTGAATAAAAATCAACCAGGGTCCTTAATTAAGATATAATGGTTCTACTAGGTATCCCCCACACCATGATTTGGATTCAGGAATCTGTAGTTATAAACACTCCAAGAGATTCTGATGAGGGTAGTCCATGGGCCATACTTTGAGCATCTCAGAGCAGCTCAAACAACATCAACTTTCAAAAATAGATGGTTTCTTTCCTTGTAACATGAAGTTAAATTAGGATTGACTCGGTTTTTCAAAAAACTGCTCATCTGTGGTTCACATCTTTTATATTATTTGTTCTTTATAGAGTAACCAATTAGGAAAGACCAAGGAATTCTTTAATCACAAAATGATAATCCTAATAGTTCAAATTTGTCTGTGTTAATGATAGGGTTTCAAAGTAATGCTCATAGAGACAGTCTTACTTCCACAGAGGGGAAAGTCTTCTCTGGTTACTGGTCAGGACTCACTGAATAGGTTCCTGACCTGGAGGGGCTCTAAAAGAATAGACAGATTATAAGGATTTTCTCTAGGTTGAAAAAATAAGGTTTCTATATCTGACTTTTAGACTGTCAACAGCTCTTTGATGTTTTATACAGCTTTAGGAGGCTCTGAGAGCAGCCCTGGGGTTGAACACACCAGGATCATTATCCAGCATAACCAGTTGACATATGAATCAATTTTAAAGACAGAAGAAGGAGATAGGCATCTATAAGGATAATGAGGCCAAAGATGACTTGGGATTTGAAAAAGCTATTCCCAAACTACATGTCTTTTTCTCTTTTCCTTCAAAAAAGCAAATTTCAAAACCAGAGCAATACATCATCAACAAAATAATGAGATTTCAATCTGGAAAAAATAAAAAGAAAATTCAAATGACATGGAAAATGAGAAATCAGATAATCTAACATGTCACCAAACTTAAAGCTATTCCTCAAATTTCAGAAGCAAATATTTAAACCAAATTGCATTTTAGAATTAGTAGACAATTTATCTATGCTATGTGAATATCTTTATATAAGTTGCCTTTAACTTTCACACATAGTATACAAATAAAGCCAGGCATCTTTTAGATAAAGAAAATGACTTAGAGTAATAAGAAACACTAGAGAAACTGTTTATAAATTGAATACTTTTAGTGAAGTAAAGAAAATACTAATTTTATTTATTTCAAATCTTTGTGTATAAAATTCTTGAAAACCAAGGCACTTCTGAACTTTAATCTTATTTTTTCTTTATACTGTACATCTAAGATATAAACCCAGCACTATTACATTGAAAATACAAAAACTAAAATTAATTACTAATAGTGGTTACCATTGTTAGAACAAAGTAAAATAAAGAAGCTTTATTTAAATATATAACAGAAGATGACCTTTGTCAAATAAATACTCAGCTTTAGATTGTAGAAACTCAAGACTTAAAACATGGGAAATTGAAATGTATTCATTTTCCCAAGCTACAGCAGACTGAGAATAAAAATAGGGTTGTGGTAGAGCTCTCAAAGAGTAGCCTCACACTCTTCTCACATCCATAATCAAATTTCTTCCAGATGATTCTAAGAATGCCCAGGGATCTATATAGGTGTACTCCAAGAATTAGTCCTCTGAGCAATTCCATGACATTCACTGTCTCTGTCCTCCTCTGGCTTATTGAGGTGTATTCTTCTGTCGTTTCCAAAACCAAAAACCAACAAATTTCCCTGATTGCAGTGCTATCTGTGCTAAGACTACCAATGCCTGACTTGAAGGGTATCCATTCCTGTACCAAGATACAGTTTTCCATGGACATTCTCCTGTTGCTCTTGCCTTCAGCTCCCAAATTCCCATGTATATCATAGTGAACCAGATAAATATATAATTTGTTTGTAGCTCTAGGACTCAGGCATAAATTCATGGACTAGGTAGTATGTTCCACTAAGCCTTTTCCTCTAATAGTGGGTAATTGAACTTGAAGCACACTTTTCATATATCTCTTCATTTAGGATGAGATTTTTTTTCTTCCTTTCTAAATAGGCCTGCTCTACCAGCTCTGTGGACATGCCCAAACATGCTCAAATCCTAGGGCAATAAAATGGTTTGAGCTCAAGCTATGACCCCAGCTACAAAAACAATCAAGTATTTCAGAGGAGGGACTTGGATGTTCATGAAATGATTTACTATATTAATTTTCTTAATACTACTGAACATTAATACTAGGCTAGACGTCTTACTCAACATAGAATAAGAGCAAACTCCTTTCCTGTAAGAATCTAATTTAAAGTGACAATCCAAATATGTTTCCGAGAGGGGTACATAGCAAAGGAGAGAATAAATCAAGAAACATTTATAGACTTGGGGCACCTGGGTGGCTCAGTGGGTTAAGCCGCTGCCTTTGGCTCAGGTCATGATCTCAGGGTCCTGGGATCGAGTCCCGCATCGGGCTCTCTGCTCAGCAGGGAGCCTGCTTCCCTCTCTCTCTCTCTGCCTGCCTCTCTGCCTACTTGTGATCTCTGTCTGTCAAATAAATAAATAAAATCTTAAAAAAAAAACAGTTTAAGAAACATTTATAGACTTACCTTTTATATCAAAGGCTCTGTACAAAGAACAAGTGACCTGACCCTAACAAATTTACTCTTTGTGCTGATTATTTCTCTTTTGCTCTCAGCCCCAAGTCCATCCTTTTATACTGTGTTCTGGGATCCTAGGGCTAGGTCTGGAGACTACATTCCCCAGATTCCCTCATCAGCTGCCTTCCTGTCAGGATCAGCCTATGGAGGCTGTGGTAACTAGAGAGACTGGAAGGCAGGTAAAGGAGAGTCAGGACTTGCTTCCTATTTGTAATTCTTGTCAAAAGCTAAGAACTACAAAATAGACTCATTCTTTTGGCATAATTAGCAGTGGTTGGGCCACATCCCTTCAAGGCTACCTGTGCTTCCCAGCTGTGTCCCCTCATTAGCATAACCACTAGCCATGCAACACCTCCTTCAGAGACATGAGCACTAACTGTATGAGGACCCCCTTCCTCCAAACAACTAGGTTTCTCTCATTTAGTTCTCTGCCCCCTGAAACCCAGCAGATGTTAGCTACTTCCTCCAGAATCCCCCATTTGCCCCTTTAATTTTTCAGTGTCCATGTGACTAATTCCTTGAATTAAATCCCTCTGTTTAAAATAACTACATGGTTTCTGATTTCCTGTCTGGCTTTTGATTGACGGATTTTAACCAGATTTAAAATACCTGGTGAGGGAGACACAATATACTCACGCAAAAAGACATCCAGAGATACAACATTTGAAATGAATAGCTCAGATAAAATTTGCTAGAGGGGTTCAAAAAGGCAAGTAATCAGTTGTTATGGGATGATCAAACATAGGCATTATGATTAAAAAAAATTTTTTTTAAGATTTTATTTATTTATTTGACAGAGACACAGCAAGAGAGGGAACACAAGCAGGGGGAGCAGGAGAGGGAGAAGCAGGCTTCCTGCAGAGCAGGAAGCTGGATGTGGGGCTCGATCCCAGGACAAGGGGATCAGGGATCAGGCTTAATGACTCAGCCACCCAGGTGCCCCAGGCATTATGATTTTTAAATTCCACTTCTTTTATTGAATCTTCAACACTGTGATCAAATTACTACTACTTTCATTTTATAGATGAGAAACTTTGGTTCTGAGAGGCTGAACATATATTCTCATACATACAGCTAAGAAAGCAGCAGAGCTGAGATTCATAGCTTGACTCTAACATAGTCTTTCTATTAGTCCATGTTACTTCAGGAGGGTTGACATAGGAGGTGAACCTTGAAGAATAGGCTTCAAATAAAATGGTCAGAGGAGAACACTTTAATGGGAACGATAGCTAACAAAGGCTGAGATTGGGAAAATGCCAAGTGTGCCTGGGGGTAACAAATAAGCCTGTGCAGAAGTTTGAGTTGGAAGGTACGGAGATACAAGGCAGAAAATATGGGCTGGAGCCAGATTAATAGGGACCTTGGTTGACATGTGAGGAAGTTAGTGAGTTGGACTTGGAATTCAACATGGGGTTTGAACTCGCAACCCTGAGATCAAGACCTGAGCTGAAATCAAGAGTCAGATGCTTAACTGACTGAGCCACCCAGGCACCCCAGGCACCACTTATCTTTAATCAGGGGTCAGAGATGTGAATCAGCAAAAGTGAAATGCTGTTTGGTATTGTTGATTAATGGAATCCATCACTGATATTTGTCAAGCCACTGCTGTTTGATAAGTGTTGTTATCAAAGGCTTTTTAAAATAACCAGCGGGGTGCCTGTGTGGCTCAGTGGGTTAAAGCCTCTGTCTTCCGCTCAGGTAATGATCCCAGGGTTCTGGGATCGAGCCCTCCATCGGGCTGTCTGTTCAGCAGAGAGTCTGCTTCTTCCCCTCTCTCTGCCTGCCTCTCTGCCTACTTGTGATCTTGGTCTGTCGAATAAATAAATAAAATCTTTAAATTAACCAGAAAATTAAAACAAAAGAAGAGAAAACCCTTTATGGATTACTGACATCAAACCAAGTGATTAGAAAGGAATTTTGACTTTGCATAAATTTCAGGATAAGCAAAAAACCAAAACCAAAACCAAAAAACCCTTTAAAGAAAGAAACTAGGATTTCTATCACAGAGAAAAAAAGAATACTTATTTGTTCCTTGCTTTAAGATAAATCAAAGTCCTAAAATAATCGACATAGCCATGAGAAATGAATTAAGCACTATTTATAGAAAGGTATTAATAATTGACTAATACATCTTTAGGGGATAAAATGAAGAAATATTAAAATGACAAGCCAACAACACTAAATCGAGAGATATGGACAAGTGGACCACCAATCAGCCTGTTAGTGGACTATTATGTTCTGTTACAAACCTCTTCTTGAAGCAATTGGATTCAAACACATTAAGGGTTGGATAGGCTTCTGTGGGCTAGCCTGGAAATTCAACTGTCATTTATAACTTTGTTTCCATGGCAAAATGCCTTTGCAGGTTCTAAACAGCAGACTTTGAAATTAACTTTTGGAATATAACCCATTTGCAACTGGGGGACTGCCTGTGCTTTGCATGTAGATTGTCTATTATAACCAGGGCTTTAATTCCACTGAATCGCAAAGGATTCCAAATTAGTTAGAGGAGTTCAAATTAGTTATCTTTCTTTCAAATCCAATATCTTATTTGGGAAAAGGGAATTTAAAAAAAAGTAACACACTTGATGTGAAGAAAAGGCAAATCCTGTAACTTTTTCCATGAGAGGCCTGATTATGAGGAGGCAAAATTTTGTCTACAAGAGGAAAGAGTAAAATGATGAACTATAAAATATGCATTTATATAATGGAAGATGGCATTTGTTGTTCCCTTTGCATGCAGTTTGTCTCTATAATGCAAAGGTAACACAAAGTAAAGAACTGAGTCGACATCCTTAAGATGTCTGCTTAAACTTTCCTTAATAATGACATTTGTATACCGTAGGTGAAATTTTTTCTAGACTAGAATTATAAAGATTATTGCAGTAATGTCCCATTGACAGTATACAAAAAGATGCTGGCAAAGACCTTTAAGTGATACCTAGTGTTACAATTTGTCTCTTTTCACAAGGTCAAAATGCTTGCTGCTCAGGAAAAGGATGTCAGACATTTGATCGGATTTTCAGTTAATTTTACTCTTTCAAGTAATTTCTTCTTTCCTCTTTAACAAGAAATAGATACAACAAAATAAGAAATATTTCTATCTTCCATCACCTCATATTTTATTGAAGACTTTAGCTAAGCTCATTAAATTCATAGCTGATAGGTTCAGGAGGCACTCTGTATTATGTAAAATTCTGGTTTTCTGTCAACTAGGTAAGCTAATATGTGCTGATTTTCTTAATGAAGGGTCCTTTATTATTTTACTCCTGGAATTTGTGTGTGTTTGCTTATTTTATAAACAAGATTTCTTCTTAGACCATTTATCATATAGCTAGTAGGAATAATACCATTTACAGTGAGGCCATAAAAACATTTCTTCTCTTAGATATCCGAAGTATCTTTTGAAGTTTTATCCTGACAGGTTGAAAATTATTATTTTTATTTAGAGTTTATCTAGTTTTTTATTTTTATTTTTATTTTTTTTTTATTTTTATTTTTATAGTTTTTCATGTACTTCAGTTTGATGTTCTTCATAATGACAGTTGAAAGCCATCAGCCTGGGAGTCAAATGCTCTGGATGCTAGTTTACTCATTCAATAAGTACTTCCTGAGAGCCTTATGTGTAATGCATTTATTGCCATTTGATTCACTACAAGCGTTTCAATTTCTATCATGCTTTTCTCTATTACCCACAGAGTTAATTAGGTACATTTTTTTTCTTTCCAAACATTCTAAAGTTACATTTTATTCTTGAATTTCAATTTTTTAAAAAAAATCATGGTCAGAGAACATATTTTATGAAATAGCTGTTCTTTTAAGTTGTTCAGCTCTCTTTGGTGATATGAAACGTGATCAGTTTTTAAAAGAACGTATAATGAATGTATACTGAAAAGAATGTGTATTTCCTATTTGGTGCACAAGTCTATTCATATTTATTAGATCAAGCTGGTTAATTTTGTTCCACTCTTCAATAGTAATCATTCTTATTAATCATTAATCATCTTATTAATCATTAATCAATTTGAGCTTTCAGTTCATTTTATTTTATGTTGATTTTTTGAGCTCTCAGTCTAAGATCTCTCACTGAGATTGTTAGTTTGTCCATTTCTCCTAGTAATTCAGTAAGGTAAATGCTTTCTATGTCTTGGGGGGCTATGTTTTTAAGTATATACTTCAAAGATGGGCAGATTTTCTTGCTGAATCATTCTTAGTATTATTCAGTGTTTCTTTTTATCTTGTTAAAGCTTTTTGCCTTAAATTCTATTTTGGTTCATTTTATTTTTGCAATTACAATTTTTTTCTATCCATCTGATTTAGCATTTATCATGTTTTATCTTTTTATTTTTAGTCTTCCTGTGCAGTTATATTTTAGATGGGTCATATATAAGTAGCATAGAGTTAGACTTTGTTTTTTATGCATTCTGATAATCTCTATTGTTTTATAGCTATAATCTGCTTATATTTATTGTGATTCCCCACCTATTTAGACATACTTCTACACTTTTAGTTGTATTTTCTTTCCACTTCTGCTTCCCAAGGGTTAAATAAAGAGTTCCACGTGCACTATAATTTTCTCTGCTGGCCTAGAAATTATATATTATTTTTCTGTTCTTTTAATGGATTTATTTTTTTAAAGATTTTATTTATTCATGACAGAGAGTTCACAAGTAGGCAGAGAGGCAGGCACAGAGAGAGAGAAGGGAGCAGAGAGCCCAATGTGGGGCTCGATCTCAGGACCCTGGGATCATGACCTGAGCTGAAGGCAGAGGCTTAACCCACTGAGCCACCCAGGTGCCCCTAATGGATTTATTTATTTATTTATTTGTTTCTATTGCTAGTCTCCTGCTGAACACAATATCAGTTTGGCATACTCTGTTCTGTTGTATACACAACTCCACTGTTTCCTCAAAGGCACTGAAGTGTTACATCTGAAGTGTTAATGTATTTTTAAATAAAATGTTTAAACAGACATAAAAATATACTTGTATATTAATAATTTATACTCATTTATGTTTACTAACATAGTTTTTAACTATTTCTGTGTTCCTTGCTACTTCTCCTTTCCTAGACTTTCCTTCCAGGTTCACTTTTCCTTTTGTGAAATGAAGCATATACTCCAGTAGCTTTTAAAGGGAAGGTTTGTGAAGATTTTAAACTGGATTAAATGGTTCCTAACCATATTGGACCCAGATACATGTTTCCATGGTGAATATATTGTAATGCCTTCCTTTTATCATGAAGTATATATATGTTTTATATATATATAATAACAATATATAAAATTTCTAAGCAATCAATACAAAGCTATAGCTGCTATACAATGTATTGGTAAAAGGAAATTAATTTATCAAAAATAATGTACATTTTGATGTGTAAATAAATGTTTGAATATGACCACACTAGAAGACACAGTGAAGCAGTGTCACATGTATATCTACTTACAATGTTGAAGTTTGGATTTAGGAGAAGTAAAGCAATATTCAATATTATCAGTATTTTTACTTTACATTTTATTGTTTATCTAACTTACCACTTATTTTATCTTTTACTTTATATTTGACATTTTATAAAGGGGTTAAATATGTATATACACACCCATATACACACATCTGTACATAGAATCACCATGAATACAATAGACGCAAGGTACAGGTGTGTTGTTATTTGAGACTCAAATTCCTTGCATGGCCTTGCTGTTGGTGACATAATTTTCTAAAATGGTGAACTGGGGTGTCTGGGTGGCACAATCGGTTAAACATCTGACTCTTGGCTCTCAGTTCCTGATCTCAGGGACCTGAGATTGAGTCTCTCTTGGGCAGTCTCCCTTCAGACTCCCACTCGCCCACCCTCTCCTTCTACCCCTTCTTCCCACACATATTCTCTCTCTCTAAAATAAATAATAAAACAAAACCTTAAAAAGTAAAATGGCAAACAATGCTTCGTAAAGTTTTAAACAAAGCAAATTATAATTGTCTCTCAATTTGCATCCGAGTTGCATTCCTGGATAATTTGACTTGTATTATTTTGTGTTCCTATGTAAAATGGAGACAGATTTTAGGTTAAGATGATTGATTATGGAGAGGATTTTCACCTACCTGTATATATGGTAAGACACTGGGGAGTCATGTAGATCAGAACACTGTTTGTTTTATGGGCATTCCCCAGCATATTGTGGGCCATTAGCTTTCCTGGACCTCCTCCTCTCTGATGGCCAGTAGCATCCCCCCCAGTTAGGGTGATAACTCAAATTGCCTCCAGATGCATAGTCCTGCTCCATTTAAGGACAACTGTTCCATTTGAAGGTAATCTCCCTGATGGTGTTCTTAATGTGGGGTCCACAGAAACCCGTATGTCTCTAGGAGGGGAGGTCCATGGATGTGGGTGGAAAAAAAATACGCTTCCATGTTTGATATGATGATATGATAACAAAACATGTTGCTTTGTTAAAGACCACCATTAATGCTCATAGTCAAGCTAAGCAACAGAAACCTCATATTAATATATCTCTGCCTATAATATATATTTGCTTGTTATTTAGTGCATTAAGAAAGAAGCACATAATTGTAGTGAAAATTTATTTCATTTTTTTCAATATGTTGATAAATGTGTTTCAATATAGTTGGTTTGCTTTGTTTTATGTATATTATTTTATGCATTTAAAAACATTATTTTTAGAAGTGAGGTCCATAGCTTCACTAGATTACTGAAGGGGTCTTGTACACAAATCACAAATAAAATCTCAGACCCAGGGCTTCAACATCTTTGTGTTGTTCTAACTTGGCCTCATGGGATACGTAAAAAGCCAGAACTTTAGTGAGGGTGTGGCCAAGAGAAGTGTCAGAGAGAGTCGTAAATCAACGTAACCCAGAAATACAGTTAAACTATATTTCTGAAGAAATACAGTTGAACTGGTACAGTTGAACTGCCAGAAGCTCATGATAGAGTCCTGGACAGTCTCTTTGACCCAGTTTCTCTTGCCTCAAGTTAGACATGGGGTTCTCAAACTTTGGTGTGCCTAAGAATTTTGAAGAGCATATTCAGAAACACGGATTTAACTGAATCAGAATTAGTAGGGGTGGAGTATCTTATTTGGGATGCATATGGATTCATAGACCAAACTCTGAGCAACCTGAGTTGTGCATGCCCCTCTTGCCAGTCAGCTCCTGATACACGTTGAAATTTACTGCTCCATTGCTCTAAAAGGTCTTTTCCTTGTTTCATCCCCCTAGTGTCCTTTTACTTAACTGTTAAGCCTAGAGCACATGTAGACTCCTCTACTTTTACTCCTTCCCAAAGCTCTCCCATCCCTCCCATACTCCTTTATGCTTTCTCAGCGCAACTGGGATTTTATGTTATTTTAAAATTACTTATTTAAACATCTGCATCACGAGGCTGAATTCCTTGGGGGCAGGAACTATTTCATCTATCATGAATCCCACCCACAATCTTGTTAACTTGGAATGAAAATGAATAAGTTCTCCTTTCACTGAGAATTCTCATAGCCTTAATTCTAAAATCAATCACTTGTAGATGAAAACCTCATTATCTGTATAAAAGTTTTACTTGGGACACCTGGGTGGCTCAGTGTGTTAAGCGTCTGGCTTTGGCTCAGGTCATGATCCCAGGGTCCTGGGATTGAGGCCCACGTCAGGTTCCCTGCTCAGCGGGGAGTCTGCTTCTCCCTCTGCCTGTTGCTCCCTGGCTTCTCTCTCTGTCTTACAAATAAAAAAAATATATATTTTCAAAAAGTTTTGCTCATTTTATCTTTTCCTCTCTTAGATCAAGCTTCTTGGGAATGTGTAACATACATACACTTGCATGTATCAAAAATACCCCATATTAGTTATTCTGGCAGAGATAGTTACCTACCTAATGCATATTCTCCTCTTCTTACATAGATGGCACAAAACAAAACAGAAAAAAAATTTATGTTTTCCAGTTGTCCTTGCAGACAAGGTCAATCCTGTCCTAATTCTGAGATGTGAACCGAAATTATTGGGTAAGATCTCCAGGAAAACCCTTAAAAGGAGGACAGACTTAGCTGGTTGGAACATGTTTACCCTTTTCCCCTCATTCTTCACCTTTCTATCTAGAATATGCACAACTTTTTTCCCTGTACCCCAAATTTATATAGTGTTTCTCTTCAGGGTAAAATTTATATTATATGAGGTGTTAAATATGAGGTATTGTAATTAGCTTCTCAAGGGAAAAAGCAGGTCTATGTAGTTCAGATAAGGCTCAAGTGGTATGAAAATAGACCCTTAAATTAGCTTGATCTAGAATCTGTTGTGAAATATTACATTTAAAAATGAAATAAGAGAAATCTGAAATCCTTAAAGGGTTTTATTTTCTAAGTACATGTTTAAATCTGTCTTTCAAATATTGGCATGAGTTACATACACCATTAGAAATCAGATGAATCCAACTCAGAAACCAAGAAGTGTGGTTCTTGGGCTTTTCTCTGATTAAATGCCTTTTTTTTTTTTAGCTCCTAGTGCAAAACTGTTCAAATATTATATTCTCAATACTTAATTGCTGAGTGAATAAATATATGAATAAAGAATAAGAATGATTTAGAAGAAAAAATAAGCAAAATATGACTAACATTTTGGTAAATATTTTGGCTGTTAAAATTGAAACAAAACTGTCTTAAGAATAGATGACTTAAAATTACAAAAAAAAAATCCAGTTGCTTGATTTAAATGTACTTTGCTATTTTTCATTTCTTTGCAGATTCATCGTATTCTCTAGTTATACTAGCACTGCTTTCAGGTTTAAACTTCTAATATTTCACTGTGACCCATTGCACTCTGTAAAAACAAAGAACTGATAAAGGTTAGAGGGCCACCATCACAACCTATGAAATGAATTAGCAATGAACTAAACTGCTTTTCTCCCCTTGCTCATATTTTCCAGGCCTTTTGTGATGAATATATATTCCTTTTGTAATAAGGAAAGAAAGAATATTAAATTTTATTGAAAAATGTGGGCAGTCTTAAAAGATATAAAGAGCTCAGAGTTTTAACCTGTCACTCTTTGATCTTATGGTATGGGTGATTGTGGATCAATTTTTTTCTTCCTATTTTCTCCACTAGTTCTGTGCTTTAACACAGGCCATTCAGCAGTTTAGCTGGGTTTGAGGTAAGACACTCTTCTGGCCTGCTGGGAACAGAATCTAGCAGGTAGTTACTGTATTTAAAACTCTTTGAAGAAGAAAGGTGTTATTTAAGTATTAAGCATTATTATGAACATCCTGCCTTTTAAAAGCTCAAAGGGAAAGACAAAGGGACCTGTCCTTATTAGTATTTCCAATTAAACTGGAAAGGATAAATTATTTCCAAACCATCTAATCTTTCCTACATGTCCCCATTGCCCTCACCACTACATTTCAGTCAAATCTACACGCAGAGAGAGACAGGAATCCAACCTTTAATTTTCCTTTTAGCTCTGATAAACACGTTTATTACAGGGCTTCCCTTCATGTTTGTTTGTACACATAATCTTAGGGAAACCAGTTTGCTTCTGCTAATGGGGTTTCACAGTATTCCCATAAGCAGCACTACCTGCCCCGCAAATTGAATGGATAATATAAGAACATGGGGCTATTTAGTTTGGAGCCTCATAAGGCATTGTGCCACATCCTTTAACTCTGATATGGTGGTGTAAATTTCTCTGAGCATAATAACCATTCCAGGAAGAGTCGTCAAATATACCATTAGAGTTTAGTTACTGGGAAGTTTTAATTCTTTTTCAGGGAATTAGTAACAGTCTTAATACAATTGTCAGTTGAATTAATTGAATTACCAGACACTGTGCATGAAGTCAATTTTTATGACTTGTGTGCTTGATGCTTTTCCAGCCATCTTCCATACTTTTCAACTTCCTGAGTAAGAATTCCAAACTCATTTAGCTTTAAATTGGCCAAAGAGCTTGCGAGTTGATATGACTGATATTTTGAGGGTTAAAAATTGAATTTCAAAATGATGTTAAGGAGTCCCAAACAACAATTTTGAATATCTGTCACAAGTACAATGATTTGAAAAAGAATATTTCTAGATAGATTAGAGACTCAACTAAGACCATCATAAATTTAGAATGTATAATTAGAGGATATAATTTATTTTTGGCCCAGTGGGATGTGTTTTGAATTCAACACTGGTTATTTTTGGTAGACGGTTGAGTCTGAATATTTCAAATGAAATAGCATCATGTTAAATTACCTGTTCTAAAATGCAGACCTTTGTGCTCTTTCTGAGATTTACTTCTAGGGGTATATTGTGATAAATTAAAATTGAGACCATGTACTAAGTTGAAAGCATGAAATTCCATCCTTAATTACTTGAGGAAGCAAGGGTTTACAAAATCATGGTTATTCAGAAGTCTGTTTTGCTTCCATGTGTGTAAGTGTATAGATTCCATAAAGACTGGGCTTCTTGTCTCATTACAAGGGTAATAAAAATACAATTTCCTTCTGAATGTATAGTTTAAAAACCTGAACTCATTGTATGCTAGTATTTTTGCAGCTGTAACAGCAGTCTCAAATTAAGAGTTTACTGGATCCCTCAAGAAGGTCATCAAGAACTTGATGGCATCCTTTAGGCTAGGAGGGAGTCCCTTACACTATGTTCTTATCACTTGGGGCTCTGTTAAGGTGATCAAGACAACTATCTTGAGTTACCAAACTTAGTTTACTGATCATAGAATGAATGTATCTATTTTTATATCTGTATAGATACATATATACAGAATATACATAATAGATATGTGCATATACATATTGGTTTAACTGCTAATCACTTGAGGAACAGATGGTAGGTATAGGGAATAATATAAATGTCCTTTCTGTTAGTGTAGAAATCTGGTCTTAAAAATAACTTAGGAATTAAGGGAAACCTAATATTAACAGATACTCCCCCAATCTTGCCTTCATACTTTGGTCCCCTTTGAGATTCTTCAGGAATAACACTTCCATCCGCCAGCAGCTAGGCATATTGGCTGCTGTCAGCTCACCCTGTGTTTCTTCCAGAAAATTGCCCTCCATTGTAGGAGACTTGACCAAGGAACCTCTACCTCTAAGGAGCAGCTTGTGGCCAATGACTGGATGATATGGGGATAAAAGGTCCACCCTCCATGCCTCAATTTGGGACAATGCTGAGGAGTCAGCCCCAGGGCTCCTCAAAGAATTGGTCGAAGCCCAAACTGCAACAGTGAAAGTCAGCTCCTTTGTCCTCAATCAGTTCTTCACTGCCCTGCATGTGTATCTCCTGAGAGCACACTCCAAGTGAGGTCTTTGCAATCAATACCTCATCTAGTGCAATCAACATCTCATCTATCCCTACTTTCAGGAAAGCCAGTTTGACACAGAAATCATCATAGTGGGCTATGCCTTGTTAGAACACTTGGCTATCCGGATTGTCCTTCTGGTCAAAGATATTACTACCACCACCCCACCTAAGCTGGTGTTCAAACTATTTCCTTATCGAGCCATTTCTTTGAATTATTCCCCAAAGCATATGATACGAGGTAAATGTATACCTTTCATTAATATATGAGTCTGGTAGCGGAAAACAGGACCCCAAGGAGAAGACAGTCTACTGCATAGGTAAGATCGGATGAGCAATGGGAAAAGGAGAAAGGTGAAAAGATCTTATGTATCCTGCTTGGCAGGAGAAGTTCAAACTAGTCTTGGTTTTCTGGACTAACTGGTGTTGTATTTTTATGTGCCTAAGGGAGGAATGAGGAAGGTCAAGGGAAGACAGTGAAGACCTAGAGACAGAGATGCTGAAAGGAAGGAAGTGGGAGGGAGCTACTTGACAATTTTGCTTTAAGATGACTCAAAAATGAAGCTACTCTAGACGATTACTGCCCACGCAGATAGTTTTCTCTCTTGAACTTTTTTTCTTACTGATTTTGGTGCTAAATCTTATTTTGTATTATTCCATTTAAATATTTAAGAGAGTATGCCTTTTCTCATACCTCTTTTGAACACTGCACAGTACTAACATGGAACTGAGCACATAATAGAGGTTCCATAAGTACCTGCCGAAAGAATGAATAAATGACCTGATAGACATAAACTGGAAAGATTACTGAGTTAGAAAAGAAAAAAAAATTAGTGACCCAAAGGTCCTAAATCTTTGGTTTCAAAAGCCTTTAAAATGTGGGACTTAACACAATGTTTTCTGAGAGGAAGCAATGGATAGATATGGTTTTATGTTGACTGAATCCAAGTGATATTTTTGAGATAGTACTTTTTATCTCAGATGGTTAATGATATAAGCATCTTGTCTTACAAGAGAATAGACTTCATGTAATTTCAGTACATGTCATAGCTCAGTGAGAGCAAAGAGACCTACTGGTAGGTTACATGAATTATGTAAACTCTGAGCCATAAATGACTTCTTTTTGTTCAAGGGGATCCAGACACCCCCTCCTCTGGTTGAGCACAAGGTCCTGCCCTGTAGCAGAGAACAGAGATGTGGACCATAGGGCACTTCTGTGTCTAGGGGCCTAAATGACTGTAAAACGACTCCATTTCCAGACAAAATGACCAGGCTCCTATTTCTCCTGGACAAAGTTTGAAACAATCTTTTTTTTTTTCCCTTAAATCCACTAACTGGAATACTCAGGTAAAATATTTCTAGGAATAGTTTGAAGTGAGGATGATAGCCATTTCCTTTTACCACATTCTACTTTTCCAAGAACGGTAACTTGCTCTTTAACTGATCCTTATGAAAACCTCTCCATAGTTACTTCTTTGTCCAAATCAAATATCTCACTAAAAATATAAAACTATTTTGCATGTATTCATAAAGTCAAACTGGTGGGCTAGATCCTTGCCTACAGCAGATACAAATGTGAGTGAATTTAACAGTGAACCAAATAACGATCTCTTTCTAAAAGACTGAAGCATTTATGTTTGTGGCTTCTCTCTTGAGTTTGTTGCCACAGCTCTGGAGATGGTCTGCAATGACATTATTCATTTGAAAGGGGACAAGCTATTTTGCTATTTTTAAAAGGGCATATTTAAAGTCACAGTTGATAAATGGAATCTATGTCAAAAAATTATTAGTCATTGATGTGAATAAGAGCTTATCTAGAAACATTTGTTAACCTCAAGTGCATGTGTTGAATTTTAGTTAGGAGAGACCAACAAGTGACCGAAAAAGTTGGTGATGCTGATGACTCAGTATCGAAAGCAACTTCCAGGGAAAATGTTTTCTTCAAGAAGGAGTGTATCCTCTTTGGCTCATGAACACATATAGGATTGAATTCCAAAGTTTTACCCCACTGAGTACGACTGGAGTAATTTTGGCTAAGAAAAATCTCAATAACACTCCCATGGAATAGTTCTTTCTTTCTTTCTTTTTTTTTTTTTTTTTAAATACTTTCTGGTGAACTCACCATGTAATTCAGGTTACTAAATGGATTAATGTTTCATTTGAAATTGGGGCATATAAGTCAATTACCTCTTAGAGGATATATTAAGGATGCTTTTTAGTTTCTAAGACTTCTAGGAAATCTGCTTTTCTGAAGGTAATCAGACACGAGGAACATTTAAGTAGAATAAGTAAGTAAACAAGTGGAATAAAGCAAAACAAAATAAAAATATCAGAGGCATTATTGGAGGACAGTGGGGGCCACCCATTCAAATAATTGAAATATAAGTTAAATTCTCTTGTGCAAACTGTAAGGGGATTTTCCATTTTACTAGTAATATTAAAATGCAGACTGTATATAAGGATCAATAACCAGAATTGTGTTCATGTTGCATGGTCCTTAACCAGCTCTTTGTTTTCTTAAACCAAGGCAAGATGAAGACAAGAAAAAGTTTATAGATTTATATTATTCTTGACAGATTTCTCCACAAGGTAAATAATATGACAATAATCAATAAATGTCTAATTGTACATGAATCCTTTTACCCCCCAAACAAGAATAACATAATGAACTGAGAAACAGTTCTGTATCTTGAGAAGGGGCGCTGGTCTAGGTTTTTGACAAAATGTCCAACAAACTGAGAAATTGGAATTTTGATGGGAATAGAGAATTTCGCCTTTGAAGAACAGAGTGACCACATTTGCATCCTTATATATGAAATTATACTTGTAAAAATAAGTGAGGGAAATAGGTAGGTAGGTACCACAGTGCATTAGTTAGGGCAGGCTTTGAATAATTCTGAGAGAAGTCTTCAGCTACATGTGCTGTTTAATTTCAAAACTTTAATCAAATGAGCAATTAAAATAGCTCTATGTAAAAACTGAACTTATTATTTGCCAGAAATCTTCAATTCTTGCTTATATGATTCTTCTGCGTTTCAGTATGTTATGTTGATGATAAGCAAATGAAATTACTTCCCTTCACTATGATCTATAAAACGCCTTCCGCTACTTATTAGTCATTACCTGAGAATAGTTATCATCTCTGTGTGGCTCTCTACCTCTTCTGTCTTAAATTGTTCTGGCCAGCTGTTGTGATCTGCTGCATTGTGGGAATGGGTAGAATAATTTCTTAATTGGGGTCTGACTGAAAACAGCTCTTCCATTAGGCAGGAACAAGGATGCCACAGTAACTTCTGGGTCAGATTATTAAACGCAGTTGTGATTAGCCAGGGATATTTATGCTTAAACTTGTCCATGGCCAGTGTCAGTCACAAAGTCATTATGTTAGAACCTTTCCTTTTGAAGCCATATCCCGAAAAACAGTATCTTGAAATCTGGTTCATTAACTCCTTTCAGTGGTCAAAACAAGGACCTCCCGTACTGACTTGCTATAGATCTTGGCAGAAAATAATGAGATTTAAATTTTATTCATTTATTAAATACGAAGCATGGCCCATGTACTGTTCATCAACAAGAAGCTGGGCACCCAGAGATGGAAAGGCACGCCTTGAGTTGTTTCTTTCAATTTCCATTTTGCCAGCCCTTTCCTATCCTGACTTCCCAACAGGCTTTATACAATGAAGAGATAGGTCTGCAAGACTTATGTTTGGGCCTAAGGAGGGAAGCCGTTTTCTCAAAGCAAGCAAAAGGAGACTTCAAAACAAGTGCCTCTGAATTCATATTCTTATAATATTCTGATGGGAATGGAGAGCTCTTCATTTCAAGTCAATGAGTGTAAAGTATTGCGAGATAATCAATGAAGGATTCAGTTATATTTCCTGTTTACTCAGAAAGAAAATCATATACACATAAAATCCTGAGTCGCTATCTTCTCTCAAACCTGTTCTTCTCCCTCATAATTCTTAGGTAATGACACCAGGACCATGTGGTACCCAAGTCACTACACTAGTATTGACCCCCAAATCACATTGATCCCATGACCCAAACATCTTTGCAACCTGTATGCTGCTCATAGACATTGAAGAGGCTCCCAGTCTTAATTACCTCTGGCCTGGACCACCGCACAGACTCCAATTTCCTAACTAGCTCCATTTACCTCCAGGGTCTCCCTCTTCAGTCTGTTCTCTGCACAGATGAATCCTTTCAAAACACAAGGTGATCATGTCCCTTCCCTGTTTTAGAGCCTTCATCACTGATGATGTAGCCCTCCATTTTATCTCCCATCTTCACTTCCCATCTGTACTTTGTATGCCCCGGTCACATAATATGTCCTTTGTCTTTCTTTGCCCTTCCATGTATGACTCTATCTGCATAGAAAGATTTTCACCTTGTTTGCCTTGCTTTAAGACACTATTCCAGTATCATATCCTCTAATTCTTTTGCTGTTTTTTTTTCCCCCAGGCAGAGCAGGTTGTACTTTTCTCTGTCTTTCCAGGGTACTTTGTATGTATTTTCTTTTTATCTTCTTATTTGGTTACATTTGTTTTTTTTTTCCTTCTACATATTAAGTTACTGGAAGTAGGGGCTGTCTTACTTATCATTATATCTACAGGCTTAGCACATCAACTGATCCAGAATTACTACTCAATAAATGTTTGGTGAATGAAAAAATGAGAATTGATATGTACCTGCAATTTATTTATTATGTTTACGTGAGATTGGCACCATCAGCAATGTGCTGGCTGTGCACGATATTTATAGCAATAACATAACCAGAATTTTCTTACTACTTTGTACTTCACACAGGAAAGCCATGGATATACATCTACTTTGCTAGAATTCTGGACTTGAGGTAGCATAATTCCCCAAAATACTGCATGAGAAAATTGTACGTGGCTCAGGAGAACAATGTATTTTTTGACATTAGCCATGAAAGCTTTCAAAACAGAAATATAAATTCTCCTTCCTCTGACCTGTTTTCTCTGGTCCCTTTCCTACAAGAGATCACATTTTTCTTCCTTGTACAAAGAATATTTTTAGAGCACTCTGCTGTTACGAAGCATTCTGCAACCCCTAGTTAACCTATTTAGATCTCAGTGTTCTTATCTGTATAATGAGGCTAATGGTACTAAGCTGTTCTCCCAGGGATGTTTGATTAAATATGTTTCTTGACATTGCACAGACCCTGCATACATCAGCAAGGATTTTCAAAATAAAATGTCCTATATGCACAGAAAATTGTTTTATTTGGCATTGTTTTAAAAGCAAGCACATTTTTTAGAGGAACGTTTGCACCATCAGCAAACATTTCAAAATGGATCTAAGGTAAAAACCGTTATGACTGCCGTGAATGTTTTATTTGTGGTTGATAAGATAGGCAAATATTTCAAAACATCTCCACCCATAATTTTTACGGGGAAAAGCAAGGCTTGGCGGAATATGAGATAATTTTATCTTTGCTCAGGATACTGACTGTTATAGGGGATTTTCTAATGCTTATTTTTCCCTCCAAGACAGCACTATGTTGTGTTGTATCTTCTTACAGTGCCTTCTTTACCATTTCAAGTAGAAGTAGAGCTCAGAATTCCTAATGTAAGGCCTTGCCATGGCAATTTTCCTGTTACTTCATGTGGCAAGAAGAGCTGCGTTAATCTCTCACCCAGGCAGAGCTAGACTGCTTTAGTTGGATGGGGTCTTTTGTCCACAGTTCTAATTTTCCTGTCCATTTGACCTTTCCCTTACTTGTACCACTTTTTGTGATGACGGCTGGTTTCTCTCCCCGCGATAAGTGGACCCAGAAACAGAGAAGAGAAGCCAGTAGGGAAGCAAGGAAATGATTGGAAACCAAGAGGAAAATATAAACAAAACATATCCTGGAATGCTTCTGAGATGCTGAAATGTAGTGGGATAAATTTAGATTTTACAAAAAAAAAAAAATAGGGTATTTCATCTTATATCTTCTTCTCATCTGTCCCAAACCTAGATTCAGTTGTTAACAGGTGAACAAATGAATGCTTCCTTTGGTGAAGTTGGTGTAAAAAATTATGGCAATCTAGCCAGGGGAAATAATATATGGAAAGTTTCTGACTCCAGGAACTGGGTAGAATCAAGCTCTGTTCAAATTTCTTTCCTCTGCTCCCAGAGCTTGATATGCAAGAGAGTCATCTGGAAATATTTTTTAACATGAAAATCCCACTTTTTAAAATTGAAGCATAACACACATAATGAAAAATTCATATACTGTAGGTATAAACTCGATTAATTTGTACAAACCAAACTCACACACATTAACCAGCATCATTTGGGGAGTTTTTGGATATTGATTTTAAGACACAGCTTTCAGGATGCTTTTTTAGATGCACTGAATCAGAATCTCAAATTTTGAGGCCCCAGGATCTGTATTTTAAATAGCTTCCTCAAGAGATTGTTTTGAAGCCAACTGGGGACTGAGTTCCAGTCACTGGTTTGTAAAGGGCTCTGTGGATCCCAGGACACAGGAATTGGATAGGAAAGAGATCTTAGAGTAAGATGTGGAATCCTGGAGGAAGGAAGAGTAAGGAATCCTGCTGTTTGAAGAGGAGTTCTAATAGTTTTTTGAGGAAGGAACTAAGGCAAAAAAAAAAAAAAAAGCGAAACCAAAAACCAAAAAACCCTTCCATTCACCTCCAGTATCCATATACCTTTTCTGTTTAGTAACAGAATCCTAATTTTCAGCGAGACACATAGGGACCTACAATAAAGACTAAATCTTGGCCTCCCTTGCAGCTAGATGTGGCCATGTAACTACCTTTTAGCCAGTGGGATATAAGTGGAAGTGTCATATGTGACTTCTGGGAAGTCTCTGAAGTTGAAGTAGACACTTTTTTGATATTTTCCTTCTAGTTAGTGGCTGGAATATGGAACTGTTGGCTGGAGCTCAAGCAGCCATTGTGATCCAGGTGGACAAAGACCATACATTAGGGATGGCAGAAGAGAAAACTGGAGGAACTTAGGTTCCTTAGAACTTTATGGATTCCATACCAACTCTGTAGTGCCAATTATGAAATTTTAATACAAAAAAATGTTTTGTGTTTTGGCTACTACTAATTTTTCTAATATTACAGCAGAACCTAATCTGAACAGATACAGAGGGTTTTCCTGCTCTATATGTGTATGTCTTAAGGATCTCAGTAAGAGATGGCAATCTCTCAAGAACATGGTGTTCTATTATTTGCCAAGAAACAACTGAGAGCAGGTTTCAGTTTTCATGATCAACTCTTAAACAAGAGGAATATGTTCAATATTGTGTGGTAACAACTTGTTTTCTAGGCGCTATTAATATAGTTAGTCTTTTTCCCCAGGCTTCTCCTGGACCAGGTCTCAACTGGTATCTGGAATATTCTAGCAGGATTCTCCAGAGAGTGTCTTGTTCAGTACATGTGAGCATTAGCCTTATTGTGTCATAGTTTTAGAGGAATACTATGGATTAGGGTGTTTCCAGCCAACAGTTAAGGGAGAGCTTGGGTCCAGTTCCTAAAGATGTGAAGCTGGAACAGGCTAGGAGTGTTTTTTAGGTCTTAAGCCAAGATAAGAAGAAATGGGCTTTCCTATAGCTCCAGTGCCTGTGAGAGAACTGAGACATAAACTACTTTTGGGGTTGGGGCTAAGGCAGAGGTTAGGGATGAGCAGTAGGTCCAAGGGCATTGGCGTGCTCAGATCTAGCTGATTCAGATCTGCAGTAAGACCAGCTACAAGGCCCTACTGGCTAGTGCCTAGGGTTCCTAATGCATAAGGGCTTATGTTCTCTGCCTTGCTCAGAAACTGGACAGGGCTGAGTACTGGTGAAAGATAGCACTGCCAAAGGCTGAAATAGGAAGGAGCATGGTCATTGTCTAACTTCTTGCAAATTACTTGACTCTTCTTAGCCTCAATTCCCTCATCTGTAAAAGTGGGGCTAATAATAGGTATTCCATCACAGAGTAAAAGAAAACATTTTGTGAGCCAGGAATTTGCAAATTGTGAGGAGTTAAACAAATGCAAATTACTATTACTATCTGGGGAGAAGGATGGCAGCAATTTAACTGTGCAGAGCAGATCTTCGTCGCATTGAAGATGAGATGAGTATAATTCACTGCTTCGAAATGAGAGGGGGTAGGTTTATAGAGTCAGGATATAATTACTAGGTTTGTAATCTGGTCAGGAAACTTATATCAGAGAGATGCTGTATTTTTATTTGAGAAAAATGCAAGGCTTTTTAAGAGATCATGTGACAGACTTGTTTACTTTTTAATAATTTCATAGGTGATGCAGTTTATCTTAGGGAAGCCACAATTCATAAAAGTACAGTTTACGATCTACCAGAATTATTGAATTCTCAGTGTTATCGAACATTGTGTGTTGTTCTAGAGTTATTGAGAGTTTTCAAATGTTGTGTGCTGTTCTAGACAACCATTAAGAATCAAATACAAGAGGCAAGAGTGCTTGTTTTTTGTTATGAAAGCAGCACTGGCCTATATAGGTTTACAATTGTATTTGTTGTAATAAACCACATTTTATAGGCAACAGGTGTAGCTGACTTATATCCCAAATTGTGTGAGGCTGTGCTGTCAGGCTGGCTCTAAAGGGATTTAGAAAGATTTATGAGATTGAATGACAGCCAAGGTGTTTCTTGAAATTGACTTTTTAAGGTGTCATTTTGGTGAATGACAGGTTATAGTTAATAAAAAAAAATCCTCAAAATAATAAGGAGTCTGTCTTTAAATGGTGGTTAGGCTATTTAGTTTAAAAAAAAAAAAAAGCTTATTATTTAACTATAGGTTGCTAACTTTTGGACATTCAGCAAATCTAATTGTCTGTGAGCCTGTGGCCTCATACCCTCGGCCATTCAGAATCACCTCTTCCTCAAACGAAAGGCCACAGGTTCCTTCAAACAGGGTTGTAATGTACTCACACTGCTTGAAACAGAATTTGTTCTTAATTAGTGTCTTTTCTAACTATTGAAATTAATTTTAAGACAAAGACATCAGCTATGCTTCAAGGAAAGAGAGAGAGGAGGAAAACTTGATTCTCTACTCTCATCAGATGAGCTTCTCTTTCTTCTGCTGTTTCTTTACCAGCCCTCCTGCCCAGGGGCTCCCATGCCCTCTCCCCAACATAAATCATTTAATCTCTACCCTCCTCTCAAGTTTCAAACCAGTCAGCCAGTCTCAGAAAGGCTGTCAGCATCTGCACTTAACGTTATAACAATAAAAGACAGTAAGCATTCTTTTCTTTCATTTTATTTGCTGTTAAGTTCCATATTATAATCATGTTAAAGAATATCTTAGAGGAAAAAGAGTTTATCATTCTACTTGACACAACTGTTTCTTTTGTGTTTACTTTGGCTATGTTGTTAATTTCTTAATCTGACAAATCCTTATTGAGAGGTTCCAATGGCCCAAGCTCCATTCTAGATACTCGTGCCATAGCAGGGAGCAAACAACCCTGTCCTCATAGAGTTTTCCTTTAAAGGTGGAGGTAAAAAAAACACAAACAAATATTATGTCAGATGGTGTTAAGTTCTAAGGAGACAAACAGAACAGGGTAGGGTTGGAAATGTGGGATTGAGTGGGAGAGCTATTATTTTCCGTCTTTTCCCAGCTGCACACATTTCTTTTTTTTTTTTTTTAAGATTTTATTTATTTATTTATTTATTTGACAGAGATCACAAGTAGGCAGAGAGACAGGCGGAGAGAGAATGGGAAGCAGACTCCCTGCTGAGCAGAGAGCCCGATGCGGGACTCGATCCCAGGATCCTGGGATCATGACCTGAGCTGAAGGCAGAGGCTTTAACCCACTGAGCCACCCAGGCGCCCCTACACACATGTTCTGATTCTGTACTCTGTAAGACCATGTATTCTTCCCCTTGAAAAATGCCAATTCCCCACCCCCTGCCAAAAAACAAAAACAAAAACAAAAAAAACAACAACCCATAAATAAACATTTAATGATGCGGTCTAAACTTTTTCATAGCATTCACACAACCAATACTAACAGAAGTCTTGAGGCTAACTCTTAAATGGAGAAAATTGGAGGAAATACAGAGATGAGAAATATAAAATATGAGAGGAAACTAACTGGCTAGAGACAGAGGAAAAAAAATTCTTGTCATTAAAATCTTGTACTCATATACCAAACTGGGAATTTTTGGTAACACCAGATTTGGGTAGAGAAATCCTGAGATGAAATTAGAAAGAAATTGGGTAAAATTAAAACCAGTTTGTTGTTTCAGATTGGACGGTCTTAGCCAGTTTGCATACCATTGGCTGTCTCTGTTTTGCCTAAAATTCCTGGATTCTCTCTTTCATTCTCTTGTCCTAGAAAACTGTTACAGATTTTAAAATGAGAAGTCCTGCTGGCCTGAAGGTGTTAGGACTATTCACAATAGGAGAGCTACAGAAACACCTTAATGGAAAAGTCTAACCCAGAAGGAACTGGGCTCTAATTTGAGCTCTACCAGGAGTCCACTCCAAGTTGAAAATGAGTGGTTCAATTCTCCCTGCCCCCTTTAAAAACAAGTATAATGTGAATGGCTAATTTTTAATGAAAATAATAGTTAGAATCATTATGTGTAAAATTCAAGAGCCCCATTTACCATGAGATCCTACTGGGCCAATAGAATGAGCTCAGCATTGCAATAGGCAGCTTTAAGATTAGAATTCTGGTTTACCAGGTACATTGACCTTAGGCAACTCAATTAATCTTGTTGGGCCTGTTTCCTAGCTGGCAAGGACATTTCTGGTGTTTCAAATGATAAACATTCAAGGGGCTTGGTCTTGAGTTAGTTCACTCATTTGAAATTGCCATTTTTGTATCTCAAAGACAGCCAAATGCCAACAATTTTATTTGGTCCAGATTGGCATATAGTGCATGATAAATTAAAAGTAGCCATTATTATTGCTGTGTTCAATCAATATTTAAAAGATTTGCTTACTGAAAATATTAGAATATTTATATACTGATGAAGGCCTTTAAGTGTCCAAAGGACAATCATAAAAAGTACTTTATTCTTTTTTTTAGTAATAGCTTTTCTGAGTTGTAATTCACATTTCATAAAATTGATTATTTTATTTTATTTTATTTTTTAAGGTTTACTCATTTATGAGTGAGAAAGAGAGACTGTGTGGGGAAAAGGCAGAGGGAGAGAGAGAATCTCAAGGAGGCTCCACACTGAGGGCAGAGACAAATGTGGGGCTCAATACCATGACTCTGAGATCATGATCTACACTTAAATCAAGAGTCAGACAGTTAACCAGCTGAGCCACCCAGGCATCCCTAAAAGTGATCATTTTAAAGTGTGCAATTCAGTAGTTTTTAGCATATTCACAAAAGTATGCCACTTATCCCCACTATCTAATTTTGGAAATTCACATCACCCCAAAGAAACCCTATAATTACTAGCAGTCACTCCCTGTTCTTCCTTTCCCTAGCTCATCGCAAGTGCGTTTCTACTTTCTGTGTTTGAGGATTTACCTATTCTGGAAATTTCTTACAAATAGCATCAGACAATACATGGCCTTTTGTGACTGATTTCTTTCACTTAGTATAATGTTTTCAAGGTTTATACATGTTATAGCATTTATCAGTACTTCATGCCTTTTCATGACTGCATAATGTTCCATTGTATAGGTATACCATGTTTGATTTATCCATTTGTCAGCTGATAAACGTGGATTATTTACACTTGTTGGCTATCATGAATAATGCTTCTATGAGCATTTGTGTATAAGTTTTTGTGTAGAAATATATTTTTGATTCTCTTAGGAAGAAAATTGCTAGGTCATGTTATAACCATATGTTTAACACTTGAAGCAACTGCCAAACTGTTTCCTTTATTCGAAATGGCTAAAACATGGGTGATTCTAGCAGAGAAGATGCAAGATGAGCTTGGAATGTCTGTCGTGCAAGAAAGCAATGAAGTGGTAAATATATAGAAGATGGCAGCACATGGGAGCCAACCCTAAAGTAGCTACCAAGGAACAAACCCGGAACAATCTGAATAACAAAGAGAAAAACACTGTATTGGGTTACAACCCAATATAAAATAAACATGCAGTAGTCCACACTGATATAAATAAATGACTGAAGAAACAAATGAATGGGGGAGAAGAGACAAATTCTTTTCTAGATTTCCAAATAATATAAGTAGTTATTGCCCCTAAAGTGGGTGGAGCTTACTTCCCTTGAGTGTGGATGGCGACTCATGACAAAGAATAGAAGAGGAAAGGAGGAGAATCATAACTCCACAGAGAAATCTGGCAATGCTACCTTAACCAAATGATCAAGGTTGACATTACTGGCAGTAGATCATGTAGATCGTGTGCCCCGTGATATGATGTGATGAGAAGGGCACTTCACCTCTGCAGTCTTCTTCCCCAAGATCCATAACCCTAATTTAATCATGAGAAAGCATCATATAAATGTAAATTGAAGGAGATGCTACAAAATGCCTGATCAATACTCTTCAAAACTTTCATCAATACCTTATGAAAGATAAGGTAAGACTAGAAAGTGTCACAGAAGGGAGGTGAGTGAATGCAGCATAGTGTCTTGCTTGGGATTCTGGACCAGAAAAAGGACATTAGTAGGGAAACTGGTAACATCCAAATTAAGTCTAGGAATGTAGTTATTAGTAATGCACCATGTCAGGTTTCTTAGGTTTGACAAAGGCAATGCTATCATGTTAAACGTTAATGTTAGGGTTCACTGCATGAGGGGTATATGGGAATTCTGTACTATCTTTGTAATTTTTCTGGATGCACAAAAATTATTTCAAAATTAAAAAGTTTACTTAAGAAATAAATCCATTAAGTGAAAACATAAATAATGCATTTGATTGAAATATAACTGTATCTGCCAAAACAACAAAAAATATTTAATGGAAAAAATTTAGTGGGTGTAGAACAGCTGTTCTTGAAATTGAGATAAAAAAATTTGTTACTGAAAATGAATGTTGAGATTTATCTAAACTGGTGGTTGACTTGGATTACATTTACTGGGGAGCTGCTTATCTTTCTATCAAACTGTCTAAAGTTACAAGGTTACTTGGCTAAAACCACAGCAGCTACTGTAGGAACAAAGGTCTTAGCATTTGATTCCCAGCACTGAGCACGTAGGGCACAGTTCTGCTGTCTTCTGTGGATTAATTTATCTGCTTTCATAAGCAGCAATAGCATTTTCCAAATTAGTGAGTTAGTGTCACAATGAAGAAGACAGTAGCTTACCTTGGCCTCCTTTATCTGGAGTTGCTGAAGGACACTTTACACGTGCCTGCTGGCTGGTGTTCCTAGTTTAGGACTCAGCTCCTATGTAAACAGTGCCAACTCTGAATTCTGCACTTTCATGCTTCTCTCTTGAGTTTCAGTCTCATGTGCTTGACTCTTTTCTGGACAGAAACTTGCTGTCCTGTTGGTACACAACTGGAAAGGTCCCAAAGTCACACACATTCTCTTGTCACCTTTCATGTTTCCTGTATTCCCTTCCTCAGGTAACGATTATCAATCACTCTGGGGTCAAAAAGAAACCCGAGAGTCTTCTGAGTGACTCCAAGTGGCATCCTTGTACAGACATTGGTTGCTTAACCTCACCCTTGCTTTTTAGGTCATGGACTAAACTCACTGCCTGCTCATTGATTTTTGACCTTGATCCTGCAGGATTTGCTCTTTGCTTCTTCCTGGTCTCTCATTGAGATAGGTGCAATAGCTAGATTTGGTGTCATCAGTGCGGAAGTGATTGTTACATGCCTGCTTTTGTAGGGGTGAGAGGGCAATCAGACAATTTGAGAAAAATTTTGCAGTATATAAAAATGCAGTATATAAAAAAATCCTTTCCTGTTGTCATTGTTTAAGAACATGATTGCACTTGGCATATTGTAGATTACAATAACACATAGTCACTGAATTTATTTCTAAAGGTTTTTATTTTTTTAACTATGGAAATACACCATTCATCCTCAATGTATAAAGACTAAAGAAATGTCACATGATGAATGGTTTTGAACATAATTTTTTTACATAAAAATTTAGACATAATTTTTGAAAGAAAGCTGATAGCATTCATTGCAAATCTTATCTCCTATATTTTATTCATCATTCATATGACCGCATTTTTCAATTTAAAAAAATACTTAGGATGGAAATCTTGTTTTTCATCCTCCTTCTGTTTCCATGCCCTATTCTTTCAGGACATAGACTTGAAAGATTAACTACCTCAGAAACGTCCTGGGGCTCAAATCACAGTAATGACCAAGAAAAGCCCATGACCTTGCTACCTTTTTATTCTAGGAACTCTGCTACAGAGTTCTTGGAAAACATGAGAAGTGGATTCATGTTACAGTCCAAGGTTTACTTGAGAGGTAAAACCAGAGACACTGTACAAGGCCTGTGACCACTCATTTTGCCTTTTGATCAGTGGGAGTGAAGCCTGGTACTGACCATTTAACCTCATTAGTGGAGCACTCTGATCACACCTCTCCCTTTAATTCTTTCCTGAGTGTATTTGTAATTTGCTTTTGGTTTCTGCTTTTAAAACAACAGATTGTGAGGGATCAAAGAGAAACTGGATAATGACAAGGAGGAAGTGGCACGTTAGTGACATCTTTGTAGAAGAAGTAGTACCTACACACAGTGTGATTCTTCAGAAGTGGTCTTCTGAGAAATGACTGCAGAATAAATTCCAGTACAACAAAGTCCAAGACTGGCCAAGTGTTTTATTTACTCTTTAATTCTTATTTGGGCATTAACCTTTTATTGAGCATCTATTATATGTAAGACTCAGTAAAAAGAGACATATAAAATAAGGGATGAGATACTGAGCACTTAAAGCCAAATAGAACTGTGTTGGAATCCCTGGTCCTACCATTTACGAAGTGTAGTGGGTTGAAGTGTGGTCCCCAAAAGATAGGTCCATTGGAAACTTCAGAATGTGACCTTATTTGGAATAAGTCTTTGCAGATATAATTAAGGAAAGGCTCTTGAGATGAGATTATCTGTTTTAGGGTGAACTTTAAATCTAACGACTAGTATTCTTACAAGAGACAGAAAAAGAGAAGACACAGATGTACTAGAAGGGCACATGAAAATAGAGGCAGAGATTGGAGTTATGTAGCAAGCCAAAGAACATCCAGGAACGCGGGCAGCCATAAGAAGCTAGGAGAGGAGCATGGGATGGATTCTCCTTCAGATCCTCCAGAGGGAATGGACTTCACTGACAACTTGATTTTGGACTGCTAGCTTCCAGAATTGTAGAAGAATAAATTTGTGTCTTAAGCCACCAAGTTTGAGTTAAGTTGTTACGATAGCCCTAGGAAACTAATATACTACTTGTGTGACACTGGATTAACCAACCTTCTGTATCTTAGTTTCTGTCTCTGTAAAATGAAAAGGATAACACTACCTACTCATATAATTATTGTGAAGATTCAATAAGATAGTATATGTAAAGTGATTAGCACAAAACCTGAACCAAGGTAAGAGGTCAGTAAATTTTAGCAAATATTATTAAGGTACTTCTGGTTCAGGTTGAGTTTCTAGTTTTTCCCTACTGTGATTACTTGCATAATAACCTCCCTTGCCTTTTTTTGCTTGGGAGTTTTTTTTTTTTTTAATCTTTTAAAAGGGGAAGAAGAAGGAAAGAGAAGGAATATCATGCAGATAAATTGCCCCTCCTGATATGGGTGGTTGCAGAGATTATATGAAGCCCAGAACCTCTGCCCATAGGACAAGAGTGTAGCATACATTCCTTGAGGGGCTTTTGAAGACTTGATAAAAGCAGTAGGACTTGTAAATACAGTTTACAGACGCTAATGCACTTTTATCGAATTGGGTCATTTATGTCTCTCCAAGTTCATGGGAATCCCAGCAGTCCGACAGGGCCAAAGATACGCAGGAGAAAAAAAAAAAGACAAATAACCTTCAACATATTTATTCTCAGAACTGTGCTTGGAGAACTACTTCTTCCTTTACATAAGTATTTTTTAATCATCTTAACAACATGTTGAAAATTTCTCCATAAAGTTCTTGTAGATTTGCATTAGATTTATCCCTAAGCTTCTTATTCTTTGTTATTACAGCTTGCATCTATTTTTAACTTATGTTTTCTAAGAAGTTTTTTTTTTAATGAATGGATAATGAATTTTTTTTAGAGTTTATTTATTTATTTGACAGACAGAGATCACAAGTAGGCAGAGAGGCAGGCAGAGAGTGAGAGGGAAGCAGGCTCCCTGCTGAACAGAGAGCCCAATGCGGGGCTTGATCCCAGAATCCTGGGATCATGACCTGAGCTAAAAGCAGAGGCTTTAACCCACTGGGCCACCCAGGCACCTCTGGATAATGGATTTTATCTAAGTCTTTTACTGCATCTATTAAGGTGATCATATGTGTGTACTTCCATAATCCATTAATGTGGTGAAATACATTTGCAGACTAGCCCTTCTTAAATAATCTTGTGTTCCTGGGGTACACCTATTTTGGTCATTCATTCATTTACAAAATAAAATTGATGCCTATTTGTGCTCCAGGTGATTTTCAAGGTGTTGGGATACAGTAATGGGGGAAAAAAAAAAAAGCAACCAGAGATTACTACCTGCATGGAGCTTATAATGCCAGTGTTTTACACACAGCTGGATTGAGTTTGCTAAATTTTGTTTATAATTTCTGTGTCTATGCTTTTGAATAAAATTGGCCTGTAATTTCACTTCCTTATATTCTCTTGTCTGTTAGTTGAAAACTATTATATATGCTGCGTTATAAAGCCCCATTGGGAGAGTAGCGGACACATCAGCCTGGACTGGATTTAGAGCTATTTTGCCAGGGTCTGCATTTGGAACTGACAGTGTAATATGTATTTTGTAACCAAACTGATGTTTTTCTTCTTAGAAGGGAGGGATATTTTGGCATGTTCTAGATCATTGAAATCCAGAAACTTCTCTGAGATGGGGGGTCCCTGAAGTTTCAGGGAGTTTACCTCCCACCTTCTCATTTGCATTCTCACCTATTTTCTCTGGGTCTGTATCAATATAATGGTCAACCCTTGCATTTCTTCTTCTTCTTCTTTATTTTTTAAAAAGATTTTATTTATTTATTTGACGAAGAGAGACACGGCAAGAGAAGAAACACAGGCAGGGGGAGTGGGAGAGGGAGAAGCAGGCTTCCTGCAGAGCAGGGAGCCCGATGCAGGGCTTGATTCCAGGATCCTGGGATCATGACCTGAGCCGAAGGCAGATATTTAACCGATTGAGCCACCCAGGCACCCCAACTTTCTTCTAGTTTATAAGCCATTTTTCTCCCAAATCAGACTGTGTTCTTTCCTTCTTTGAACATGATGAGAGCAGATCTTCATTATGAATGTGGGGGCAACAAGGAACATTCAGGCTCAGTCTTCAGGAGAATGAGTGCCTCCCTGTGAGGCAATAACCAAGGCAATAATTCAGATGAAGTTATTACAGGGTATTCAAGCAAGGAATATATAGTATAGTCTCCTTAGACATGCACGACAAACTCTTTCCATTGGCAAGAGAATCTCAGAGTGATTTGGTGGTGGTGGTAGTTGAATGTGGGGGCTATTAAAATATTTAATGTCTTCTGAACCCAACTGGATGTCCCTATTCCAAGTTTCAAATCCAACTCCTACCCAATCAATGTCCTAACTTTTATATGAGAGACTTAGGTAATGAAAACAATTTACATTGTAATTATGCAACCTGTAGAGTTAAATTTTGTGTTTGGTTTTCAATAATACCTGTCCTGTGGATAAAAAAAAAAAGATTATTTTAGAGATGTAATAGAAATGGTATTTTGTCATTTATATAAATGGTAATTTGTCATTTAAACTGAGTGTGTATAGACCTGAGCTTGTACTTTTCTTTCTGTAAGTGTTCATGTACATCAGAGGAATCCATTCGATGTCACAATCCTTGTAGTCATTATTACTTCGTTAGCAGTAAAGTGAAGAAATCATTTGTTTCTCCAAAGTCCTTAATTAATTAAAAATTTCATCATAATCAACCACAGGTATAATTTGATTAGTTGTAATGCCAATGCACGGGTGACTAGTATCCCATATTCCATTGTCAAGGAGTTCAGCACTGCATTCAAGCCCAAGAACACAACCAAAACAGTCCCCCAAATCATATTTTTTTAAACATCCCCCCCACGAATTATTCCTGGTATTAATTCATGCATAGCTGGTGTCCACTCAGGAGGCAGAAATCATACCAGTTATTTTCACAGAGATAATTTAACATGAAGAGTTATTAATGGAGTATTAAATTGCTGATTAGGTAACTGAAGAGGCAGAAAGAGAACACTAATATATCATGAAGATAGCAACTGTGGGAACCGTTACCATGCTCATGGTTGAGAGATCAAACAAAAGAAATTAGATGGAATTATCAAAACTTAAAAGTTTGGAGAAGAGACTCCCCCAGAGCTGGAACTGGAGACCTCTGAGTACGGGGCACAGTCATCTCTGAACTTGAAGGGGAAGCCCTGTGGGGCTGGAACCCAGATCTCTGAGGTGGGAACATAGCCAGTTGATGCTGGTGTTTCTGAGGAAGTATAATTCTGTTTATCCTGCAAGGGTTGGGAATATTGCAAACTGGCTCCATGTGCTGCTGCGGGAGGGACTGCGGTGGTCAAGGTAAAGGGTGATACTCACAGAAACACAAGCAGACAAGAAGCAGAGGAAGCAAACGAGAAGTTAAAGTCCCTCCTCAACCACCAGCTTTATAGTCTCCCTCTAGTGCTGCCTCATAGCAAAGTCTGACATGGAGGCAGCTAACAAAGCAGAAATGTGGTTTGCAGGGTCCTGGCATCAGCACCGCAAAGCAGAGAATGGCATTGTGGGTAGAGAGTTATAAGACAGTCTTATAACTTGAACCCTGATTGACTCTGTTTCCTCCAATTTTCTCAATACTCTGAGTATATGAGGAAACAAAGAAATGAAATAATTAAAGAAACATTTATTTACAAACCATTAGAAACAATTATGACTTTGGTAAGGGTAGCTATTTACTCAGAAATCCAACATAAAAAAAAAAAAAAAGCCTTTAAAAGATTGCGTCTATTGCTTGTAAGAATTGGAATTCATATCCCAGTAATGGAAACACTGAAAGCCAGAAAAAGGTAGGATTGAATAGCTTAACTAGAAGGGAAAATAATAAAAAAAATTGCAATTTGAAATTTAGTTTAAACAGAAAATGTACTTGTATCCTTATTCTTTTCCTTGTAGGCATTTGATATTCTATTGATTCCTTAAAAATTCTTGACTGTTCTTGTGAGAACATTCTTTTAAAAGACAAAATTCAAATCTAATTGATACTTTACTGGTTAAAAGAAGCTCTTTCTCTTTTTAACTTAACAAACATTTGTTCCAATTCAGTGATTCATAATAGATTCATGGCTGATGAAGTTGGCCTTAAAAATAAGGAAGAAAATATGGAAACATTTTAGTTGGGATAAGTTTCCTATGGGGTCTAATTGCAAGGATTCTCTGTAATTAAGGTGTTCTAGATGTTGGCTTAAGTTCTAATAGGCTGATGTCTAACTTTCCCATGATTGTCCTCATTCAAAACAAATAAGACCTAAGAAAAATACTTTTTTCCCTGAAACTACAATGCATTTTGAAGGCAGACATGCTTAAAATGCATTCAAATAACCAAATACAGTAGCAAATTTAGGCCTTAATGTGCTTAGTAATTCCAAAGTAGACTAACAGACTTTTTCTTTAGCATTGTCATAAATCATAACACAGATGGTGTTTCTTGATATCTTTGAGTCGGAATGCAGTCCTGTGCTACAGAAGCATCCTCTAGCAATATGGCTTTTGGGTAAATGGCTTCATTTTGCTGTTGACAAGGCTTATATAAACAAGTTGTGTAATTTACTCTACTACCAAATAAATCACATGTGAACATTTAAGTTTAGCTGTGTTAGCCTGATAATCTGGCAAGTATTTTTGCTGTATGGAGAGTATTTGACATTCAAGCTCAACTCAGGAAGACGTAAACAATAGCCTGATTTTGTTCTCCTGTGTCTGAAGGCTTCTTGGGGACACAAGGTGGTTTTGCTATGCCAAACCAAATAAGGAGGTTAAAAGAGACATCAAGTACAGAAAATCCTCATGGATGTCACAAAATATTTGAAAGCTAAGAGGCATCCTTTCTAAGGGTCTTTCGGGACAAGTTGTTTTCAAAGAAATCGTGATAAATGATATAACAGGTTGATTATTTTTTAAAAAGATTTATTTATTGGATAGAGAAAGATCACAAGTAGGCAGAGACAGGCAGAGAGAAGGGAAACAGGCTCCCTGCTGAGCAGAGAGCCCAGTGCGGGGCTCAATCTCAGGACCCTGAGATCGTGACCTGAGCCGAAGACAGGGGCTTAACCCACTGAGCCACCCAGGGGCCCCTTACAGGTTGATTTTGATGTAAGCCAGAGCCTATGACCAAAACCTGAAAATGCTTGGTTTCATATTGGAAAAATGTATAAATTCTGAAATTCTGTTAAGAGAAGTTAAGCTCCTCCTGGGTATAGGAGAGACACAGGGCAGTTATGCCCTGAGTCTCCTATATTACTGAAGAGGAGAGGCTCTAACTCTTTCATTTCTTTCAATTCCAAGGTGATGATTGGGGTGATAAGTGGGTTAAAAAGATGCACATGAAAAAGTTCTCAAGGTCCTTGGTCATTGGGAAAATGTAAATCCCAAACTATAACAAGATAATACTTCACACCAAGTCATTCAAAGGAAGGAATATAACAAGTGTTAGTAAAAAGGTAGAGAAATTGAAATCCTCATTTGCTGATAGGAATGCAAAGTGGTACAGATGCCTTGGATAACACTCTAGTAGTTCTTCAAAAAGTTAAACATAGTTACCACACCCGCCTAGGTGTATACCCAAGAGAACTGGAAACAAACGTCCACATGAAAACTTGTACATGGATGTTCATAGCAACATTATTCATAATAGGCAAAGAGTGGAAACAACCCAAATGTTCGTTATCCATGAATAGATAAACAAAAGTTATACCATACAATGGAACATTAATTAGCAATAAAGGAGAATAATACATGCCACAACATGAATGAAACTGGAACGCATGCTTTCTGCCTTCAGCTCAGGTCATGATCTCAGAGTCCTGGGATCGATGAACTTAATGGTGTACAAATTGTGTCTTTTTTAAAAAAAGAAAAATTTTATTTATTTATTTGAAAGAAAGATAGTGAGAGATAGAGCACAAGCAGAAGGAGAGGGAGAAGTGGGATGTTGGGGCTCAACTTGGGGCTCGATCCCAGGACTCTGAGATCATGACCTGAGCCGAAGGCAGATGCTTCACAAACTGAGCCACCCAGGCACCCTTGTAAATTGTTTCTTAAGAAAGCTATTATTTATAAGAAAAATTTAAGGAAGGCTTCATTCTCAGGTGTGAACCCTTCACTTGTATAAGTCTAAGAGTAAGTGTCTCATTAAAGTGTCTCATTAAACTTTGACCCCTGATTCCTTGCTTGCCTCACTCTATGTGCTGTGGAGTTCTGCTGGTTGGGTCTTTTACTTCATTTACTTACACTGCTTCATTTTTGTAACCCCAGTTCCCCCACACTGCTATCTGCTCATTGGCCCTACCCAAATATCTGCATCCCGCCCCCACAAAGTCCTCCCCTCACCAACCGATTCTGATTATTGAAACAGGAAGGTGAGGTCTATGTCTGTCTTGTTCTAAGGCAGCCACAGAGTGCCTGGTATGTTGTAGCTGCTCCAATATCTGCTCCAGTATCTGTGGAATAAATGCTGTTTTTCAAAGAACTATGACGCAATGGCTTTCAGATTAAAATTCAAACTTCTCCTTGGGATGGCATATGATGTAGTTGTTAAATATTTTAATTCTTGCTTTGTTTTACACATTATATGATAATATTATTATTATTGTTTTATATGATTTTCAGGTATATTTACTCCCATATATACCATATACCATTTTCAGTGCTCTTCATTTTTTCCATTTGCAATCACTTTCTTTTGGTCTGAAGTACATCCTTTAGGATTTCTTTCCATGAAGGCTCACTGGTGGCAGATTCTCTGTGCTTGTTCGTATGAAGAAGCCTTCACTTTGACTTCCTTCTTGATAGATAATTTAAGCTAGGTCTTCAATTCCAGGATGGTAGTTATTTTCAGTGACTTAAGGATAGTGGGAAATGGAGAGCTTCAAATGCACATTAGATATTCTTCAAGCTCAGTTGTCACCTTCTTGGACCCTGAATTTATACAACAGACAAGATGCCTTCTAGGTGGATTAAAGGTGTAAAAGACAAATCTACTAACTTAATAAAAGAACATGTAAGAGATTATCTTTGTGATACAAACACACCTAAACCATGAAGCAATATGATAGATTTAACTATGTAAAAATTATCTAACACAGGACCACTTTGATAGATTTAATAGAACTGATGCCAAACCAAGAGAAGGCAATTGCAATGTCAAAAGCCATCAATGAATTATTATTTGCTAACCAATAAGAAAGACAATTGAAAGATGATCAAAGGATATGAACAGAAATAGAAATGCAACTGGATGACAAGTATACGAAGAGGGGTTCAATCTCATTAATAATCACAAAAATATAAATTGAAACAATAATGAAATACCACCTTTTTAAGATTTTAGCAAGAAATTGAAAACATGGGTAATAGCAAGTGTTGACAAAGATGTGGAGACATGGGAACCATTATGCTCTCTTGGTGGGTTAAACTCAGCTATTCTGGAGAGCAGCTTGGCAGTTTTTAGTGAAATAAGTATGCATAGGTCTTCTGACACTGCAGTTCATTTCTTGGTGTGTAGTCCAGAGAAATCTGCATAGCAGTCCGTAAGGGACAGGTATGGGACTATTTATGGCATTGCTGTTTGAGGTAGTGAGGAGCTGGAAGCAAACTGTGTCCTACAGGGAAATGAAAGTTCAGTGGCTGAGTATCATACGACAATTAGAAGCAATGACCTAGATGTACCATGCAGTATTACTGATAGATCTTAAAAAGACATAGTTGAGTAAAAAAAAGTACAAAACAGGATAGATTAACAGCATAATGCCATTTATGTAGGTTATAAGCATGTATACACACATAATTATACTTCCAATTTTACAGGTATGCATATATACTCAAGAACAAATATCAAATATCTTAAAGTGAATACTCAAGAGAGAGAAGAATGTGGGAATAATTAATGGGAATAAAGGAGAGAAAGCAAAACAAGAAAAGAGTCATAATCTGATGGGAATAATCAATTCATTTCCTTGTGACTGAGGTCCAGTACTCAGCTCTGTGTTCGGCAAATCACCAAATATCATCTCCTCTGTTAGATCTTGCTTGACTCCTCCATGAATATAGAATTCATTGTTGCTTTCTCTGGCCTCTTCCATGTTCCTCCCATTATACTGTGCTTCAGGCTCTATTTTAATACACATCACTCTCTATCATCGTTATTGCTTCACTGTTTTTCTTCCCTAACTAGGTGCTGAGAATTTTGAAGGTGGAAACTGGGTCTTTTGCCTTTGTCTTCTTAGCAACCAGCTCAATGCTTAGCACATTAAAAACTTGCTGAGTGAACTGAACCAGTGACGCAAGGGAATCATGATGAAGAAAAGTGGTTGAAATCAAGGAAAATCAACAGGGTCAGCAGCTGGAAATGGGGGGAAGGGAGGTTACATGTCTGAGTTGCTGTGGGCAGGTAGGAAGATACTGGTTGGCCTTGGGTGGCTGAAGAAGGAGGGTCAAAGTATATCAGTAAGAGATTCCTATCTATCCTTAGAGTGGGAAGATAAGAGCCCAGCTTGAACTCCTATCAAGGTCAACCTCTCAGATGCACAAAGCCCTCATCTCCTCGTTCGTACTCCTGAACATTGTTCCAGAAATCTTCCCCTTTCCTCATGCATCATTAATTTTCCCCTTTCCACTGGATGATTCTCATCAGCATGCGAATGTCCTCCCTACAAATAATCTTCCTGCAACCTTCACAGCCCCTCCAACTATCATTGCATTTCTCTGCTCCGATTTTCAGCAGTTACTCGGCAGAGTTATCTCCACTCACTTCTCTATGGTAGAAACTCCATATTTTTTTTTTGTGAAATTTTTAGTACCCCCTGCTGTTAAAAAGGTTGTTAGACATTGAAGTGCATCTCTACAGAGGAGAGTGGTTCTCTCTCTGGGATTTTGTAATCTTGAGTTGATAAATCATTACTCAAAATTTTCTTGTTTCTTCCTAATTTTGTTAGGAATCTATCAACTTTTTTGGACCTATCTGTAACCATTTAATATATTTTTCAGACACATCAAGAGAATTTCTAGAGATTCTACCAAGGTCTTTCTTTCCTGAAGCTGTTAATAAATAATCAAAGTAACAACATAAACAAACCACATGGCTAGCTCCTTGGGTTCCCACAGAAAGCTTTAAGGATAGATAAAAATCTCATCTAGTGAGGCAAAGAAAAAAAATTGAGTCTTGAAGCAGGGCAGTAGCTAGCTATCACCTGAATTAAAAAAAAAAAAAAAATGCCCCCAGGGTGAGCCAATTAGAAAAAAGATACCCTTCCTCCAAGACTGACAGAGCCCTCACTAGAGCACAGAGCTTAGCGTGTAGAACCAGACCTGGATTTTGCACTCTTTTATACCCTTTCTGGGTTCTGTTGATATCCCCTAGGCTGGGTGGCCTCATGTGGTGCTGGAGAGTTTGAGTAGAGCTAGAGAAAGTTCTGGATGGCAAGCAGATAGTAAGTTGCAAATTGAAGCTCCTTTACCATACTTCTCTCTTAGGGAACCTTGTACCTGAAGTGGGGAAACTTCCCAAGTTTTAGGGCCTCACTGTGTCCAACACATGATATAGTGATTGAGGGCATAAAATCAGTTTTTTGTTCTCAACACTTGCATTTAATTATTTTTAACTTAATTTCCTTAGCTGATATATAGTACCTCATTAGTTTCAGATGTAGAGTTCAGTAACTCATAAGTTGCATATATCACCCAGTGCTCATCACATCACAGGCCCACTTTAATGCCTGTCACTTAGGTAACCCAGCTCCCAACCCACCTTGCCTCCAGCAAGCCTCAGTTTCTTTCCCATAGTTAAGAGTCTCTCATGGTTTTTCTCCCTCTCTGATTTTTTCCCGTTCCATTTTTCTGCACTTGCATTTCAATAAGGATGTCAGCTATTCTCTCCTCTTAATCTTTCTTGTGACATCTCTCTTATCTTTCTTTTTTTCTAGAGAGAGCGAGCGAGAGAGAGAGCATGAGTGGGGTGGGTGGGCAGGGGGAGAAGGAGACAGAGAATGTGAATCAGCTCTGCGCCGAGTGTGAATCTGCACACAGAACTCAGTCTCACAACCCTGAGATCATGATTTGATTTGAGCCTAAATCAAGAGGCAGATGCTTAACCCACTGAGCCACCTGGGTGCCCCCTCATTCAGTGCCCCACCGCTTTGGTTAAGAGTTATAGCCTGTGATGTTTTTTTCCCCCCTTCAGTTTCCTTATAACCCTGAGTAAGTTGATTTCAACTGATAAACACAGGGTTTGTGATGGCTGGATACCAGATGATTGACAAGGCTCCTCCCTAGCTCATCCATAGGAATAGGTGCCCTCCAGTGTCTCACTCAGAATACTAGGATGTATTTGACCTAAGAGCCAGAGTTCTTGACTTGAATTCAAGTCTCAGGTTTGCCCCTTACTGTGTGACTTTTGGAAGTTGCTTAGTTAGGCAACGAGAGCCTCGCTTTCTTCATTATGAGGATTAAGTAAGAATGTAGGCAAATGCTTGTACCCAGGGCCTCTGCACAGCAAGCCTTCAAACCTTAGAAGCTCAGATGATGGTTGGCATCATCATTATTCCTCAAATTACTCTGGTATGCTATGATGCTGTGATTTATAATGAGAAATTTGTATTTGTCTTCCTCCCCATTTGTGGCACAAAGCTCCTAAAATCCTTGGAATTTCCTCAGTGATAAGAGCAACAAAGATGTCATTTGTTATGTTAATGAGGTGACTTTTGGACCCCCACCTAGGGATGGGGGACTGATCACCAAGAGAAACAACCATGTGATTAGGGATGGAACTTGGCAGGTCTCTAATCTCTAACCTCCTGGGAGGGGAAAGGGATTGGAGACTGAGTTCAACCACCGACAGCAATGTCTGCATCAACCAAGTCTATGCAATGAAGTCTCCATAAAACCCCAAAAAGACAGGGTTTGAAGAGCTTCCAGGTTTGTGAACGTGTAAGTGGAAATGCTGGGAGAGGATGCATCCAGAATGTGGAAGCTCCTCCCTCTTTCCCTATACCTTCCTTGTGCATCTGCCCCTTTGGGCTGCTCCTGTGTTGTATCCTTTTATAATAAACCAGTAATCTAGGAAGCAAAATGTTTCTCTAAATTCTATGAGCTGCTTTGGTAAATTAATGGAACCTGAGGTGGGGTCTTGGGAACTTCCAATCTGTAGTTGGTCAGTCAGAAGCGCTGGTAACAATCTGGGTTTGCAACTGGAATCTGGTGTGCGTGGGAGCAGAGCTGTCTTACAGGACTGAACCTTTAACCTGTGGGGTCTAATGCTATCCCTGGGGAGATGGTTTTGGAATTTAGTTGAATTGTAGGTGTCTGGAGCATTGCTTGTTGGAAGTGTGGGGACCCCCTCCTCCATCATCAAGTGGAAATGGGTCCAGAACTCAATTTATAGACATCGCAGTTTAGCCTCAGAATACTTTCCAAAAGTGGATTTTGAGCAGTCACTACTAAGCAGTCGGCTTTGTCACATGACAGTGCCCCCATTGTCATCCTTTGTTTGGAAAGTTACATTAACTTGTGCAAATACAAGACCTGATTGTGGGGACAGTGGGGTAGGGTGGGCCAAGCCAGGAGGGGTGGGAGCTGGAAGCTCACTCAGGGACAAAGGTTGGTAAGAATGAGAAGGAGAATATGAAATCAGTACAATGAATCAAGAATATGAATCCATGACTGGGGGCAAACCAGAGGAAATAAATTAAGCAGGAATCTGAGAAGTTTAAAACTTCCAATGGCTAAGGGGATCCTGAATGTTCAGAGTTGGATCAAGGTCCAGGGGAAAAGGAGAGAAGTGCCCATCTAGACATAAGTTCAAAAATCTGTGGGTGTTGACAGAAAAGCGAATCCTTCTAATAGTACTCCAAGTTATGACTTGACTGGTGTTAGTCCTTTGACCTGGTTTTTGAGTATCCTTTTAAGGACCATGAGTTACTCAACACGGTAGGACAAGTCTACTCACATGATGGTACTATTTTTATCCCATTTCCTCATACATTGATGAAGATAGTGTTTGTTTAAGGTAAATACTTCCTTATCTACCTGGATCTTCAGCTCCAAAAGTAATCTGTAAACCGATGAAGCAATCCCACTGCAAGTTTTGTAGGGGATAGAAATGTGTTTTGGTATTTGAGCTGGCTTACAGTGCATTTTCCTATAATCATGTGTTCTGTTTGTTGGGAGCAAATGTAATGTTGGAGCAAGATCTTTAACATTTTCAAGAACTATATGATTTCAAATATTTTGTTCCATTGCCCTTGAGGACTCTAATATTTTGAATATTCTAGATTATTTTAAATCCTGAAGAGGCACAAAATTCCTTTGAAAGACCCCATGTAGGGTATCTGGGTGGCCCAGTCAGTTAAGGGTCTTACTTTGGCTCAGGTCATGATCCCAGGGTCCTCGGATTGAATCCTGTGTTGGAGGTGGGGGGGGGAGGCTGCTCTGCAGGGAGTCTGTTTCTCCTTCTGCCCCTCCTTGCACTCGTTCTCTCAGTCTCTCTCTCAATAAATAAAATCTTAAAAAAAAAAAAAAGGACCGCTTGCTTTGGAAAATATGGTTATTGTAATTTATAGTTTCAAAGGGCTCTTGCATATTTATTTGGCAAATGAACCATTATATAATATGAAATTATCAACAACAGATTTTCAAAGAAGCACGATAAAGATAATCTGTAAATTTAGAGGAGACAAATTGTTTATAAAAGTCCCCTCATAAGCTTATAATTCCATCTGAGGCCAGTTTATTGAAAAATGATGCTACATCACGTAAGAAGCTTCCAGTCTGTGTGTCCTTGTCTGTCCCAGGACAGTCTCTTCCCTTATAAGCTATTTAGGTGGCTCATAGGAACTGACCAGGACACATGGCTTGAATGTGTCCTCGACGGGCTGGCTCTTCTCTTTCTCTGTCCTTCTCTGTATCATAGAGAGTGATCCCTGAAGGCTGCATCTCCCAGGCTTTCTTGTAAGCGGGGCTCTGGTTGGGTTTGGCCAATGGGAGGGAGTGGTGGGAGATAGAAGAGCAGGAGGAAGGAGAACCCAGGATATTTCTCCCATCTCTATCCTGACAGTGTCTCCCCAAGTGGCCACATCTCTCCAGCCTCTACAGGACAGGCCTGGAGTGGTTGCAGTTCCCACTGGCTCCCCCTCCTTCTGTGCCTCCAGGCTAGGGCTGGTGGCAGCTTCTCACTGCTGCTAATCACTGGTTGCTTCACTCTTCCTTGGTTGAATTCCCAGTCTCCTTTGATACCTATTAACCAATTTAATCCGTTAAATTCCCTCTGTTTTAAATTGTTTCCTGGCTAGACTCTGACTGACGTGGTGTTTTCTCCTTCTCCTTCTTCTTCTCTCTCTCTCTCTTCTGGTTTTACCCATATAGATTAAGCACCCGGGTGCTGCTGCCCAGGTGCGTCCAGAGCCACATTTAAAGGGTAGGTCGAAACAGGAGAGGAGATTATTGCAAATAAAAATAAAGGAAAACTGCCAAGTCAGCAGTTGCTTTTGTTCCCTTTCCCCCATCTTTCTCTCCATCTTTCTTCATTATCCTCCTTCTCAATTACTCTGACCACCTGAACTTGTCTCTGTGCATCCAATTCTCTCACTGCTGTCACTGCTCTTCCCTGACTCTGGCTTGTCTCATTTTCCAAAGTAACCCCCGGAGCCCAGCAGGTCAGGGAAAGAGGACAAGGCTGCGCTGTGGACCGACAGAGAAGTCCCCAGAAAAGACCCACCCTTTGACCTCTTTTGTTTCTTGATCTTTCTTCAGATGTTTCACTGTGTGCTTTACTGTGCCATCTGACATTTTCCCATCATTTAAGGGTAGCAGGAGCTTGCCTACAGTACTTCAGCTTGGTGAATGGGTATGAAGCACCTGCCACTACAAGGCAGTCTGCCAAGTTCAAAGTGAGGTTGTGAAAGGAGGACTGTGTCATGCTTCAGGGAACACCCAGAGGAACACCTCTTCCCCCAGACCGTGCCTCTGTTCAACCACCTCTCCAAATTGGTCATTACATAAGTGCCCCAATTAAAAATGATTGTCAGTAAAACCTTACATTCGCAGACCAGTATCAGTTTTGAAGTTATTCATATCCTGAAATCTTGTCCTTTACTCAAATACTCCTTAGAAAAAACTGGAGCATAAATATATATTCACCCCTATGGAACCTGCTGCCTCTTGGAGTCCTCGAATGAAGTCAGGGTGACAGTATGTGAAGCTCATATACCTGTAGGAGTGCGCTTGGCCTCATGGTTCAGATGCCGTTAAGGGAGCAACACTGTAAGCAGCCCAGCTCAAACAAGTGAAAATTCCCTTCTTCTGTTGCAATATTTTCATATTTTCCTCTTTGTTTCTTTTCCCACCCACACCCCTCTTCATTACCATAACAAATGTCAAAGGAAAATTCTGAGACTAAACCATTTAAGAAGGAAATAAATTCACTCACAAAGAAACCAACAAAGCTTATTGAATTTTTTAAAGACCCAGCTATTTAAAGGAGAAAAGCTACAATATGATTACCATTATATACTTGACAGTGAATTTGTTTGGAGTTGACAGTAGGAAAATTTCTCACACGGTTATCATAGCCACAAAGGTGGTGATGAACTACGGCAGCTGGGAAGGCATGGTGGTTATGGAGGGATACCGTGTCTCTCTTTCACAGAGACTGTATTAGGAAAAAAGTAATTAGCAGAGAGCCTCCAGCTTTGTCACCTGTTTGGGATCTGCTGCAGCCTTCCCACCAAGGCCAAGTTCTCCCTGGGTTGCTCCCAACAGATGACTAAGCACAGTTGGGGAATTAGAATCTGGCCATTGTTCTCAAGAGCAGTCTTTTCTTGGGAGCTCCCTCATGGCTGGCCTGGCTGAGACTTTCCCATAGCTGTACGGAAGCTAATGTTCTGTCTACACAATACTCCCTCCTTCTTCCTCTGCTTTTGTAGTGTCTTCCAGCCTCCTCTTGTTCCCTTGCCCCCCAACCCTTCGCAAGCATCTCCTCCAGTAAATACTTGCACCTCCAATTCTGTCTTAACATCTGCTTCCCTGAAAACTGATGTCTTCAGATGTCAGCACAATGTCAGAGCTGAGATTTTTGCTGAGAAAAAGAAAATGTTAACATCACCATTTTTTTTTTTTGAGAAAGGCTTAAGTTTTCATTTATTTTAGTGGTTAGACCTGGATAATGTGATCCACTCTTTTATTTAGGGTTTATCTCAGGTCCCCAAGTGTTTTGTGTATTTTTCCTTTTACTATTGCTTGCGTCGAGCACACTCCTGCATAAAGGCATGATGGCACTGTGCCGTGTCAGTTCTTCTTTCCCACTCCAGTTGCAAGAGAAATTAGGAGCAGACATGAGTGGAGAAAACCTGCCAGGTCAGTGCTATTTGTCCTGAAAGCCTTCGTGGTAGGGAGGAAGAAAAAAAAAATAGTCCCTCGAAGAGGTCCTGTCCTAATCCCTGAAACCTGTGAACGTTACCTTTCATGGTAGGCGGGACTTGACAGATAGATGTGAGCATGTCAAGGATCCTGGGATGGGGAGATTATCCTGGATTATCCAGGTAGGCCAGTGTAATTACCAAGAATTTATTAGAGAGAAGCAGGAGGATCAGTCAGGGAGAGAGAGATTGGAAGGTGCAAAGCTGCTGATTTGGGGGATGGAAAAATGGGCCACAGCCAAGGGATGCAGGGAACCTCTAAAAAGAGGAAAAGGCAAGGAAAGAGATTCTCTTCTAGATACTCTAGAATGAATGCAGCCCTGCCAACACCTTGATTTCAGCATAATGAGAGTGATTTCCTGACCTCTGACGGCCAGAAGTTTAAGATAATTGTGTTGCTTTGAGCCACTAAGTTTGTGGCAGTGTGTTATGGCAGCAATAGCAAACTAACACACTCTCATTCAGAATTGTAGTTTTATCTTCCTTTGCACATTCGGACATTTAGCATCTACCCATAGACTCTGAAAATTTTCATACCAAAGATATTGCTTGGGTCATTCTCTGTCATCATTTCATTTAAAAAATACCAGTGTGGGGGCACCTGGGTGGCTCAGTGGGTTAAAGCCTTTGCCTTCAGCTCAGGTCATGATCCCAGGGTCCTGGGATTAAGCCCCACATCGGGCTCTCTGCTCAGCAGGGAGCCTGCTTGCCTTCCTTTCTCTCTGCCTGCCTCTCTGCCTACTTGTCCTTGTGATCTCTGTCTGTCAAATAAATAAATAAAATCTTAAAAAAAAAAATACCAGTGTGCCATAGCAATTAAGAATGAGACTCAAGAACCAGGATTGAACCTCAATGCTGCCATTTATCAGCTCTGTGGTCTTGGGCAAGATATTTAACCTTCCTGGGATTTAATTTCCCAACTTCAAATTACGAAACAAGTTGGCAATTTTTGGTCTTTGGGCCAAACCCGTCCTGCAGCCCGTTATTAGAAGTCAAGTTTAATTGGAACACATCCATGCCATTTGTTTACATATTATCTATGCACCATGTACAATGGTACATATCACAGTACACTACAACAGTACAATAGTTATAACAGACACAAAGCCTAAATTATTTACTATCTTACCCTTATAGGAAAAGTTTGCAGACCCCTGAACTAGGAAAATAATATCTACTTCACAGCATTTTTATAAGGATAAACAGAGTGCTGAAAAGAGTTCTTGACATAAAACAAATACTAGCTATTGCCATTATTATTAAGTAATTTATTACTCATTATTGTTATTAGTCACTTGAGTACCAACTATATACTAGGCAGTATGAGCCCCCACTATATCGGCTGTCGCTGTCCAGAGAACCATACCCTTTCCTGAGCCTGGACTGTGGGGCTGCTCCTGGAGCTCTCTTGGTTCACGTCAATGTCCACATCCAGGTTTGGGACTGCCTTGAATCTAGGCCACAGGAGAAAGGAGGGGGAAAATATAGGAAACTCACTGTGGGTCTGATGGTATTTTCATACCTATCTTCTTCCCTAATCTGCCTGCTACTGTTACAGAAGCCTCAAATTGCAACCTCATGCATTCCATAGCTGTATTTTGTGGGAAACACAGGTAGAGTGTTGTTTACTCCATCTTACCTGGAACTGGAACCTCTCACTATACTTTAGCATTATAAATTTCAAGGCAGGATGCTTGGGGACTTTAAGGATTATACTATGGGATTATAGGGATTATACTATGGGATTATAAAAAATTATAATGTGACTTAGTCTCTGCTTTAAACAAGCTTGGTCAAAAGTAGGTGGAAAGTAATCCCACATGTCAGAGTTTGGTCTTTTTCTTCTATATATAGTTGGAGGGAGAACAAAGAGCAGATTGAGATTTCTTTCAAATGGATCTGGTGGGGAGCAGGTTGAAGTAGGGGCAAGAAAGGTTGGGGCAACTGAAGTCAGGGAAATTACCTTCAGAAGGGGGAGCACCGGAATTGGCCAGGTACATTGGGGAAGGTTCAGGGGATCTAGTTCCAGATCTGAAGGTGGTGCCCTGAAATACTGAGTTATGGGTATGCATTAGCACAGAAGAATTCATGAAATGGTGGACTTCTTGGGAGTCAGGCAGTCTGCATGGTGTGATTCAGGAACATCTGTTTATAGGCTATGGCATGTCAGACAGGGGGTAGGATCGCCCCTAAGAGATTTGTGTTTTAATGTCAGGCCTTCAACCTAGAATTGGGTAGAGTATGAGGCAGGACAAGAAGGGGTAGTAAAGAGAGAAGGGGTTTGGTTAGGAAATCTAGTCTTTTAGACAAATTTACACTGGTGGTAGGGAATACTACATATTGGGAAGCTACATAAAGAACAGGGGCCAGCCCAGACTGGTTGGCAAGAAGGAAGACAGGCTGGGGAGACCAGTACTGACTGGACCACCTGTTCTCAAGAAGATGATTTAAATTGAAGCCCTCCCAACAGAGCTATAATTCTCAAAGTTAATGCACACAGAAGTCATTTGGACATCTGTTTTTAAAAAATATATAAACTCCTGGGAGCGCTTGGGTGGCTCAGTTATTTAAGGGGCTGGCTCTTGATTTCGGCTCAGGCCTATCTCAGGGTCCTGGGATTGATTCCTGCTTTGGGCTCTGTGCTCAGCAGGTGGAGTCTGCTTGAGATTCTCTCTCTGCCTCGCCCTTCACTCGCACTGTGTCTCTCTCAAATGAATGAATGAATGACTTGCGGGCGCTCTCTCTCAAATGAATGAATAAATGAATAAAATCTTTATAAAATGTAGACTCCTGGAACTTATCATCCTGATTAGTCCATTTGGGGTGAGGCCCGGAAATGTACACTTTTGCCAGATGATTCCCACGTGGCTGGGCCACAGACCACACAGTGTTTTCCTTCTCCGTTCCGATTGGCTAATGCATCTGCACTGTCGGTGAGGCTTGTCAGGGTGGTAATCTGTGATAAGTAACTGGAGGGACGAAACGGGGTGGTAGAGGGTGATTGATTACATGTCTGTTCAAGGATGTTGGAATTTAGGGCTTGCTTCGCCTCCCTCACTCCTCCCCGGCCCCACTCATCACACTTCTACCCAAGAATCTGCATTGCCCAGGAAATTGCCCAAAGAAAGACAAAAAGTACTGCTTATTAACAGAGGAACAAGCACCAAATACACTCCAAGGGTTTCCAGTAAAAAGCTGCATCTTTGAACGTGGCTTAGGCTAGGAAGCTCCAACAAAGTTTTTGTTTCATTTCTCCTCGACAATCGAAAGGCCAAGTCTACGGTTATCTAGAACAGACCTGAGAGAAGTCTTGGCTAGGCTCCTCCAGAGGCGAGCCTTGCACTCTAGCTTACACCAAGGGAGCAGTAAGGGAAGAAGCAGGTTGCAGCTGTCTTTCATGAGGCGCAGTGAGCCTGCGCAGTAGTAAAACACAGCCCAATCAGTATTCAGTCTCTAATCAGATTGGCAGCGCGCCTTCCCTTTGGGGAGGAGCTTATAATGATACCTCGGAGAGAAGAACAAGAAGTGTTAGTGGACACTCCTTCATCTATGGGAGAATCTGACTTCCCAAAAGGGACTAAAGTGATTTTGTATGTTAGAATGGAGAAGCTCCAAAGGATATTTACCCACGTTAATACTTCCTGGATCTACAGCAATAAACACGTAAGTGGATGTCCTTTAGACAGCTTTGAACAGAGTTCAAAGCTTCATCTTTAATACAGAGCTTGCTAGGGGAAATTTTTGCAATGAAAAAGAGAATGACAAAACACGTCCTCTGATCAGTTTTCTCAAAAACCCTCAGGTGACTTTAGGTTTCCTCTGCAAGTCTCCTTCGAGACAGTTGTGAAACACTTAAGCCCTTCTAGAGTTCCCTATGGCCAAATTGAGCCACTCTGAACAACAAAATAAATAATGACGCCACCAACAAAGTAGTAGATACAGGACCCATAGAATAGAATAAATATCCAAGGGTCTGTATTCCTGTAAACAAGTAACTGAATAATAATAATAAGTGAAAGAGAAAGGATTGTACTTCCTTACAGTGGAATACCAATTTAAAAATGTAGAATGAATGATGGAAAGAGATCACTCTTTCTCAAACACCACTATAATAGTTGTAACCAATGTCATCCAGGGACGCCAGAATTAGTGGTGGAAGCTGTTGTGAGAAACAGGTATTTGTATAGTTTTCAAATATATCCACCTCAAGATATTCTTAATTAAAATGGAAAATAGTAACTTTATAGAATAGGAACCTGGTGGACATCCCTGTGACCAAGGGACCAAAATCAACCTCACCATAATAAAACAGATATCACCTACCTCCTGCTGTGATGAACTAAGGTGGTTGAACTTCCATGGGGTTCTCAGCAAAAATGCATAACCTCAGCTAATCATGAGAAAAAAAAAATAGACAAATTCTGAGAGATACTCTGCAAAATAACTGGCCTGTCCTGTTCATAAATGACTGAATGGCTGTTCCAAACTGAGGAGACTAGGAGACAGGACAACCAAATATAATGTGGGATCCTGAATTCGATCCTGGGCCAGAGAAACAACAGTAGTAGAACAGGTGAGATTAAAATAAGATCTGGAGGTTACTTAGTCTTAACTTGTTAATATTAATTTTCTGGTTTTAACAATTGTACCATGGTTATGTAAAAAAAGAAAAAAGAAAAAAAAAAAAGAAATCAGGAGAGACTGAATAAAAGGCATCTATAACTCCATGTAGTATTTTGCAACTTTTTTGTAAGTCTAAAATTATTTCAAAATAAAACGTAGAAAAGAAAGAGCCCTTGTGAATTCAATGAAGGTATTCCTTCACCTTTAGATTTATGCAATGAAGGAAGGCAGAAGTTATGCAGAGGTAAAATTTGGCACATGACGTTTTATACCATGTATTTGGTATATAATTCCTAATTGACTAAATACAGTTTTGGGGTCTGTTTGAGTAAAAAGGTAGACATTGAACATTTGATTAGGAATTTAATACCCTTATATGACTTTAAGTCTGTTGAAAAATAATTTTCAGCTTACATAATTTTGACTTATGATGCCTTTTCTAGAAAAGCCATCAATCCTCCACAAAAGCAAACAAAACTAACCACATTTATCAGAGACAAAATAGATGAAAGAATCTGACTTTTAGGGAGGTGTTCTTGTCATCTTGATTTTTTTTCTGATTACAAATCATCATTAATTTAAATAATAAGTTTAATTGCCATGAAAATATAGTCACCATCCTGAAGCTTTTTTCCAGCACCTATCTGGCATTATTCAAGAATGCAGTGAATAAAAATAATAGAAAAGAAAGACAAAGCCTAACTCAATTCTGGATTCTGAAAATAACTTTCAATCCCAACGTCTCGGAATCAACAGGGACATTCTTTGAGAAAATGCATTACCTGAAAGAGCACTTTTGTGCACTTGGAAGCCTGTATTATGGAGCCAAGGAAGCTGTATGGGAATATGCATGACTCTCCTAAAGGAAAAGAAGTTGGGAGCAGAGGTGATTCCTGTCCAATTTGGGTGATGGATGTATTCCCACGTCCCAAGCTGTAAAATACCAGTCCACCGATTTTGGAAAGCACAGAGACCTTAGTACTCAGAAATGAGCACCGAAAATGGTGTGATCTACAGTGTGATGGTCAGCATGTGCGGTGGTGCAAGTCACAAGTCATTCACTCAGGTGAATATGTGAGTATCACTTTTCTTTGGCAAGACTTAACAATAGGTAGAAGCCAACATTTATGTAGTGCTTGCTATGTGCCAGGGTCTGCGTGACACACATCTCGCATTAACTCCTGTAATTGTCACAACAGCCTTGTGAGGTGGATACTAATGATAATTCCCACTTTCCAGATGGAGAAACTGAGGCACAGTGGCACATCTGGGCAGTCTGGCTTCAGAGTTAGGCTGGTAACCGCCACACCATATTCAGTGTGGTTCAGCGGTTGCTTCTTGCTGGGTTTCATTCACTTTTCTCTTCTGACCACATGCTGTCCCTTTTCTGTTGGTTCTGATATAAAGTAATTATAGGCAGCATTTTATAAGCACTTTGTATGAACTAAATCACTTAATCCCCGTAACCAATGTGTGAATTTTAACGTCTCTATTTTGCAAACCGAGGTTAAGTAACAGTCTTAGATCAGACAGTTTAATGATTAGCCAAAGTGGGAGTCGCTATTAGAAAGCCGCTGAGGCAAAGCTCCTCTTCTCAAACACCGTGCTCTGTGCTAACCTTGGAGGATGTGGCAGACTGCTGCCCCCCCCCCCCCCCCATCCCCCAACCCAGTTTGTTCTCTCCTTCTTCCTTATCATGGAGTTTTTAGTGACTCCAGGGCTACTCTGCTTGGACTTCATTTTCCTGATGAAGGGCTCACATGCCCTTGAAACTAGATTCGGCCGTGAGACTGAACTCTAACCAAGGACATGTGAGCAGAAGGCATGTCTGCAACTTCTGTCAAAAATTGCTTACCCTAGATTTCCCTTCTTCCTGTGGGGGAGTGTAGAGCTGCCAAGCCAGCATGGATTTGCCAGACAGAGCTACCAAATTTCTTCTGGTAGCTTTTCAACTTATTCACAATTTCAGCTTATCAACAAGGACAAGTTGTGGTCCTTAAACAACTACTCCCTCCTACCCCATCTGAAGATTTTGATGACAGGAGTAATTCCTGCATTCTGACAAAGATTTTTGTTGTTGTTATAGTACCTTAACTTCTATTATAATACCAAATGTTTCAAAAGTTACCAAATATGATTTTCTAAGTGTCACCTATTAATCCAGTATCTAAGCATCTTGAGAACAACTGTTTCTAGAGATATTCTAGGTTCAATGGTTGGTGAACAGAAATAATGCTATTTATTGAATTGTTACTTTCTAATGAGCTGTGTAACTTTTATCATGCATTGACTAAAAATTTATGTGGCAGAATACTACTTAATGACACAGAAGGAAGACATTCATGATACTTTTAAGTGAAACAAGTATCCTCCAAAATGGTTAATAAAGTGTGATCCCTGTTTTGTTATAATGTATCTCATGTTGGATAATTACAGATTTTTATTTCCTCTGTTTGACTTATCTGTATTTGTATTTTTTAATGTCTGTATTATTTTTATTTAAAAATTTTAAAAGATGAAATAATACACCACACACACATACACACACACACACATCAATGTAGGCTTTTCTAACAAATAAAACTTCAGAATGCAATGACATAGAGAACTAGAAGGTCCGCTGCTGCTCATGTAACAGCTCAGAATCCAGGTTCCAGATTGGTTGGTGGGGGCTCTACTCCATGCAGTCATTCAGGGGCTCATGCTGACGGAAGCTCTGCCATTGTGAACAAGTGGCTTCCAAGTCACCAGTCATCTTCATCCCCATGAGTAGAAATGAAGAAAGGACATGGAGGAATGTGCACCGCAGGCTTTTCAGGGTCGAGCCTTAAAGGACACACATTCTACTCACATTCCTCAGGAACTCAGTCTTACCATACCCACCTGTACACCATCATCATTAATTAACCTATGAGGTAATATCATTGCTCCCAGCTATTCATTCAGGTTAAACAAATGATTGAGTATGAATTTTTATTGTTCATTCTTGGACTATTCTTTGGTTCAAACTTAGTGCTACTAAAGGATAATTTTTCAATTTTCCTGTCAAAAAATTTTTCCCTAAAGAGCAGGGAATGAGAATCTCTCTCGCCCCAAAGATTCAGGACTTAGCCTGCTATTTTTTTTTTTTTAAGCGTTGTAACGATCATATTGATTCACTTTGTTATTATGCCCTAACTAGATTTCATTTCCAAGCGTGTGGCACCTATTATTTATAGGTCAGGAAAATAGTTGACATTCAATCTTGTCTCTGGGGGAAGCTAATGAATGGTAAGATTGGTTCATGGTGAATAAATTAGTTTTGAAACCATGGAATTCATAAGTTTGATATTTTCTTTCTTTAAATCCCAGATTGCTCTCTGTGACTCCCTGCTGTTTGCTTTTTGAATTTATATCATATGAAATAAGCTCTTTGATACTTTATCCTCCCCCGCTCCTTTCTATCCTTCTCTTCAAGCAAAGGGATGACTTGTTTTTGTTTTTTTAAAAGGTTCCTAGATGTTGGGGCGCCTGGGTGTCTCAGTGGGTTAAAGCCTCTGCTTTCGGCTCAGGTCATGATCTCAGGGGCCTGGGATCAAGCCCTGAGTTGGGCTCTCTTCTCAGTGGGGAGCCTGCTTCCCTTTCTCTCTCTCTGCCTGCCTCTCTGCCTATATGTAATCTCTGTCAAATAAATAAATAAAATCTTAAAAAAAATAAAATAAAAGGTTCCTAGATGTTAATTGCTTTTTTCTTTTTTTTTTTAAGGGAAAAAGAGAAAGGTGAGAGCATGGGGGAAGAGGCAGAGGGGGAAGGAGAGGGATCCCAAGCAGGCACCATGCCCAATGCAGAGCATGACCTGGGGCTCGCTCTCACAACCCAGAGATCATGACCTGAGCAGAAATCAAGAGTCTGATGCTTAATGGACTGAGCCATCTGGGCACCCCGAAGGGGTAACTTGTTAAATACTGAATACATATCAAAGAATTATGTGAGACTTATTTCCTCTGGTGATGGTAACAACAAATTTCTTTTGATCAAGGATAAGCCACAAGTCCATAAGTAATTTCTCCATCTCATCCCATCTGAAATATTCTAAGTACAGAAATGTTTCCTGCAGTCTGACATACTACTCTGGTGATAACCCAGAAGAACTGGGTTATGAGACTTGGAACTCTGAGTCACAAGAGTAGACGTGAGGGGTAAATAGCCTTGAAGCTTTAGGAATTAAGGTTAGGAAAAATGAAAGATTATGAACAATGTTTTGAAAGCAAAGTAGTATCTCAAAGGACAGGCAAGAAAGGAACTAGAGTCAGAAATGGATGGCTTAGGGCCACCTGCGTGGCTCAGTGGGTTAAAGCCTCTGCCTTTGGCTCAGGTCATGATCCCAGGTCCTGGGATCGAGCCCTGCATTGGGCTCTCTGCTCAGCAAGAAGCCTGCTTCCCTTCCTCTCTCTCTGCCTGCCTCTCTGTCTACTTGTGATCTCTGTCTGTCAAATAAATAAATAAAATCTTAAAAAAAGAAAAAGAAATGGATGGCTCAGAGTGGGAAATCTAACGGTCTAGAACCTGTCAAAGCTGGTACTCCTCAGCACAGCCCCTTTATTCATGTTCTCTTTCTCCTTCTCTATCCCCTGACTTTCTTGCCCATTTCCCTTTCACACCTATTTTTTCCTGGTACCCTTCTGAACTATTTATACATCTTTGTCACACCTTAAAATGGTCACAAAATGGAATAATCTAAAACACAGACATTTGTTCACAAATATTGTAAACACCGAGTAGCAGTGCTGATATTAGGTCCTGGGTATTCAAAGATGAATAAAATATACATCCAGATCTCAAATAGCTTACAGTCTACTTGGTCAAATACTTCCACTCTTTGGGACTATGAAGGGTAGAAAAGTTCATTTTGCCAAGAAGAATCAGGGAAGATACCCTAAAGGAGATGGCACTCGGGCTTGGGCCTTAAAAGATAAGTAGAATTTTGCCAGCTAGAAAAAAGAGAAACCTTTCAGGTGGAGGGAACAGCATGTAAACCTTCTTTTCTTAAAGAAGATTTCTGATTACTAAACGAAGATTATCAAGAATTATCAAAGAAAGAATTTCCTTTTTTCATTTATCATGAGATATAACCTGACTAATGATGTCAAAGTAAGCTTTTCCCATCCAGATTCCAGTTCACTTGGATTCCAGTCATTTGAACACCAAGAACCAGTGAACAAAGGAATCTGAGTAGTCAAAAATGTTATTGCAAAGTTTCTCTGTTTTTTGAAGAATCACTCAGTGCTTCTTTCTAGGTATTATGGACATTGTCCTAACAAAGCAATTCAGAGGCCATCGTACGGGAATGAGAGTAAGGAAAGGCTGTGAAGCGAGAAGCTGGTCAAGCAGGCTTAGCAGGAGTAGTAAGAAAGTTCTAGTATGCTGGAAGTATGGAAGGAGCCAGAAAAACCAGCAGTGGCTCAGCAGCTCCAGTCACAACTGTCCAGGAACAGTGAGTGAAAATGCAAAAAAGTTGGCATGCCTGGGTTGGCTCTACACAGTTAACTAACTGCATTGATGTTCATGGTGATGATAACAGGTTGTTTACAAAGGAGATTAAGTTCAGTTCCATGTGCTCTTAGAAAGCAGTTTATAACTAACTTTAGAAAGATTGCTACCTAAAGTAGCTACACAAGTTTTTTTTTTTTTTTTTTGAAAGATCCTGTTGTAACCTCAAATAGGTTGTAATCCAGCTCTATTAATTCAGGTTTTATGGTTTTATTGAATATTATTGAAAATCATTAATACTTACATTTTGCCTTTTTAAAAGATAATATTTTAAAAACTCTTTTAATATCTTTACTTCTTACCCCAAACAGAGGTACAGGCCCCGAGCCTCGTTCCTGCCCATCTGAGCCATCTCCAAGCTCGGGGCTATAGTGGGCACATTGCTGAGCTGGGGTCTGCTGCTGGACAGTAGAATCACGTTCAAGAGGAAGGCTTGCATTAAACCAGACAGTTCTTTGTTTAGCTTCAAATGAAAATTTAAAGCATTTTCAAAGTCATGTTTATACTTAACTACCATTTGTTTATGTAAAAGAATCATTGCTAATGGGAAAGATGCTGGCAAGCAACATCTTACATTAGAATGAATAATTAAAGCCTTGGCATGACCACTTCTGAACACGTTGCTAAAAGCCAGAGCCTCCTTTACCACCTCTTTCTGAATTGTTCCGCATTGCTCAGGCTCTTGCCTTGACTAATTTAATGGGCCGTGCAACAGATACTTACTCAGTACTCAATGGGAGAAACATGCAAGGAAATCAGGGTAGGCAGAGATGAAGAATGCATTTCCTTGCTCCCCAAAGACTTTGGTAGGGAGAGAAGGATGTTCGCAGAGAATTCAGGTCAAGGTATAATGTGAAGACTGTGATAAATGCTATAAGCAAAATGCTATTGGAATAGTTGGGGTGAGATTATTTTCAGCTAGACATCTGGGCTTAGAGGCCCAAGGAAACTTTTTCATCAAAGAGTACTGAAGCTAGGTTTTGAGGATAGGTATGATTTCAACAGGGCAAGACATTAAGGAAGGCTCTTCTGGGTAGAGAGGACAGTGAGTCTGAAGGCATACAGGACAGATGTCAAGAAGATGGTTTGGAGGGGCACCTGGGTGGCTCAGTGGGTTAAGCCTCTGCCTTCGGCTCAGGTCATGCTCTCAGGGTCATGGGATCGAGCCCCTCATTGGGCTCTCTGCTTGGCAGGGAACCTGCTTCCCACTCCCCCTCTGTCTGCCTTTTGCCTACTTGTGATCTCTCTCTGTCAAATAAGTAAATAAAATCTTTTAAAAAAAAAAGAAGATGGTTTGCAGGCATGCAAGAATATGGAGGGATGATATCCTTGGGAAGACCATCTGGATAGGCAGGCTTGGGGCTGATCACTGAGGCTCTTGGGTGCTATGTTTGGGGCTTCACAGGTGGGCAGTGAGGTGAGGGGGAGGGACCACTTATTGCTCCTGAATCATATCCCAAAGCTGAAAATCATTTGCTTCATCCACGGAATTGAAGAAAGGGGGAGCCACGGGCCAGGAGCTCTGCACAAAAAAGCTCCCTCCTGCTTCCCTGTCATCCAGGGAAGTCACAGTAACCAGAGCCTTTGGCCGAAGCCCCAGGGGCCTGGGTGACCTAGCCTGGCCTGTGTTCAGCTGATGTGGAAGCTTCTTCTCCATCACCTTATCCCCTTCTACACAACAGGACACACTGTCACCTTCATTCTTGAGCCCCAGTGGCACTGGCCACCTTGACCATTCTTTGGAAGGTTTTGTGTAATGGACAAGCTGCTTCCAGCCCCTTAAGCTGGACTATACATCCTGGAAGGCCTGATTTAATTACTGTTTCCTTTGTTTATCCCTATATGGTGATAAATACATAGTAGGCTTGCAAAACAAAAGGTCTTATTAATGATACCAGCCTGCTTTCTTCCTCACCAAATGGCTGAATGAAGAGTATTAAAATAGTAAACTACTTTAGCAAACTAAATTAGCAAAATCTTTTGAAGATTCCTAAGAAGAAAGCTGTAAGTAGTCAAATAACTTAGATGTTTTCTTTAAATTAGCATAATTGGTTACATGAGTATTTTTAGCTGCTAACAAGGTACAGAAATCTCCAGAACGCCAGTGGCTGCTTACACCCACTTCTTGGCCAATATTTTACCAGGCCCTGAGTCATAGCTCTGAAATCAATTCTGCCCTTTACTGCAAAATCATTACAGGGCCAGGAAAAATGATCCTAGCTGTTTAATCAGTGGGGGTGCTGGAAAATCAGCAGACATTGATACTGCCCTGTGTGATAAGGGTCTGAATGAAGTATACCAACCAGGAGTGTGGAGAATGCGGTCATATTCAATCCCACGCCCAGCTGCTAAACGAACTCAAGAGAAAGGATATACTGAGGCACTCTGTATTTCACAGAGTCACAAAATTTTTGCCCACTCACTTTCTCACAGTCTTTCAAATCCTTCTCCCCCCTCCCCAAAAGAGCATTCTACAACTGAAACATTTGTGATATAAGAAACTGAATCCAGATATAAAATGTCAACCTCTTGCCATTTTTTTTTGGTGTGTGTTTTTCTCCCACTTTAAAAAAACAAGATTTGAGTTCAAGAAAATGACAGGAGAAAATAAAGAGAAAATATTTACCATGCAATCAGCAGAAGTGCAGAACTGAAGAGATTCCAGAAGGAAGAGGTTACTCTTTCTGCCATTTCGCACATGCCAAGGAATGTCAAGCTGTGGCTCCCAGACAGAAGGCAATGTAGGAGCTGTGGGGGTGGAGATGGGTCTTTCCTTCATCTTTTCCTGGAGATCCCAAAAGTGGCTCTTTACTAGAGTTCCTAGCCCACGGGTATCACTTCCTTGCTCATTTGCATATCTTCAGACTTGGTCACAGACTCTCAGGTCTGGTGTGTGAAAGCCAGGATGGAAGGGTCACATGATACTAAGCCTGATCATTTAAGCGAGGACCTGCTCCTGGCCTTTTTGTTAGGGGGCAGTTTGGGGGCCCAAACAGTAGAATCAGAACTTCTGTGTCTATGGTAAGACCAGGACTCCCTCGAGCCTGTGGGATCGCCATGCTATTTTCACAGTGAATTACTCAGACTCAAGCCTCCTTTACCACCAATTTCTAGATTGTTCTCCACTGTTCAGTCCACTGCTGTTACTAACTTAGGGCCACGGAGCCAATATTCATTTAGCTCTCCATGGGACATGCGTGCTAGGGACTGGAAGGAACAGAGATTAAAAGACATTTTCTTGTTGTTGTTGTTTTCTTCAGTACTTTTAAAGGGGAAAATGGGATTTTGCAAAGAATTTAGTGCAAGTTCTTCTGTAACTTGGCCTCTTATCATGTGTATCCTCTCTTATTGGCCAGCAGCCTAGTAAGTATCCGGGAGGGAACATTTGCCCCAAAGGAATAGTTTTTTCAAGGAGCTTATCCATGAGACTCAGGGAGGGAGTGACGCATGGGAGGGTGACCCAGCAGCTTGTTTACTTCCCCTACTGGATGGTGAGGTCCTAGTCTTGCTTGTCTTTGTTGATCAGGTCGGTGGGTGGTGACTGCACATAGTGGGCTCTCAGTCATAGCAGTTGCTAACACTAAATGAAAATTCACTATGTGCCCAGAATTTTGCATACATTATATCAGTAAGTCATTATCACAACTCTCTTATGTACATACTGTTATTTTCATTTTCTAGATAAGTCTCTGAGAAGTCAGGCACCCAACAATATCTGAAGAGTACGTCCTCTTCATCATGGACAAACCAAGGGCATGCTTTAGATAATAAAAAAAGCTTTTAGGAAAATTTTTTTTCATCCATTTATTCATTTAGCAAACCTTCATTGAGCATCTACACCTGCAAAGGAGACCTGTGCATGAACCAACAATTTTATTTCAATACCCTAACAGGATTATTGATTAGATCTATCTGCCTAATTAAGAAGTTACAAAACACAGTACTCGAAAATGTTTGGGATGCTAATTACAAGACTGTTTACAAAAACATGTGGAAATGGTTTCAGACGTAAGCACACGATAAGGCTCTATTTTCACAAGAAATGTTTTTGCTGTGGAATTTTCTAAGACGCTAGCACCTCTGTTGCTATTCGGTTCCTCACAGAGTTTTTGGTTTAGAGAAAGAATTTGATGGAAACCCAATAGTTCTATTGCATCACTCACTATTTAAATTTTCTTCTTGTCAGTCTTCCAAATACTTTCTCTCAGCACATTTATTCCCTTAGATACTTTACAGTCAGCGTTTTAGAAACAGCTTCCTTTTTAATTTGAATCTTGGCACCTTAAAAATAGAGCTTGATCAAGGAAAGCGCTACATTCCTTCCCCAATCTTCAACTGCCTAAGACTGCCTCCTTAACAATACTTCACATTTATTTCAGCGCTTTAGAGTTTTCAAGGTGTTCTTATACATCATTTTAATTAATCCTCTTAATTACTTGATGGAATGGGCCAGAAAGTATTCTTATTGCCATTTTTGCTGGTATGACAAAGACAAAGCAATACATGTGGAGGACAGAAAACACTACAACCATACCTATGGTTACAAAATTAAAAGGAAAAATTTACTCTCCCCGGTATCCACTGCCAGTGTTGCAGTCTCCTATGTGGGTCCTGGACTGTGACTTCCTTTCTCAACACGAGCCATTTCAAGGCCTACAATTGTGAGTACTGTTAGGGGTGTGTCCCCCCTCATATATCTTTACTGTTGATTGATAGGATGTCTGGGAGGGGAGTGAGGTAAGCCCACGTGCGTAGTCTGTCCCCTTGAACCAAAGCTCCATTATTGTCATTTTATAGTTTCTGAATCTTGGACACAGAGGGAGTGAACACTTTGTCAAATGACTGTTCCACGGTAGAACTGGAAACTAGAATTCTGGTCTTCTGTCACCTACTCGAATGTTCTCGCCATCTCTGGATCTCTATACCGCCACTTGTCCTCAGTTCCTATCAGAGGAATTCAATACAGCTGAGCAGGAATGCCGACAATCCCTTTTTGATCACATCCCTCAGTAGGGCCAAATGTAAGGACAGACAGTGCATTTGTATTTGCTTTGAATGTTTTTCCCAGCTCAGGGTCGCTCTCATTCTCATCTTTGGTTTTCGCAGAAATGTCATAGGTAAAAAGATTGGGGAATTTTTAAAACCTAGTGTAAATCATTTTCAGTAAGAGCTTTAAAATAAATTCATTGACTGGGGTGGGGGCGGGGGGGGGAGAGAAGCACTTTTATAAAAATTTCATTACGACCTGTGAACATCACACTTATTAGTGCTTAGTTTGACTCCAATTTCTGAAACCAAATGACATGTGGATGAAGAAAAGACATATAAATTACTTTTGTCTACTGTGGAGTCAAAACACGTCCCTTCCTTAGCCTCTCTCACATCCACCTTTATTTTCCCTCTTGTTGCCAGTTTTGTATCCATTAATTATTATTTTTTTTAAAAGCTAGAACATGGAATTATGGCTGTTGTTACATACAGAGGACCTGTTTAACCAAGTGACTTAAAATTTCTCACCCTCATTTTCAGAAGGCCATAGTCAATATGAGAGAGAAAGAGGCGTAAAGTAGGGATTCTCTTTTAATTAGGGGGATCTGGGGGCCGAGAATAGCAATCCACTCATTCAATGTACAATTATCTATTAATTACCTCCTACTATGTCCAGGCACTCTTGGCAACTTGGGATAAACACCTAGATAAAATGGTGAACATTTAGAGGAGGAGGCAGGCATGAACCAAGTAATAGAACTGTATAGTAAAATAATGAACTGGGAGAAGCACCAGGAAGGGCGAGTCCACGCATAGTACCACTGACAATTGGAGGAAGACAGTCAGGGAAGCACTGATGAAGGACAGATATTGGAGATGAGCTCTAGACACAAGAAAGCAGGGTCAAAGGAATCCCACATGGACTTGTCGGGGAGCACAGAAAACAGGGGGCCCATGGTAGCTGTCAAAGGGGGACACGACTGGCACCTTAAACTCCTTTGGGTAGCTTATGGGAACGAGAAAGGGAATTTTTGGAGGACATGATTTGATTACTTTCAGTTCAACAGATATTTCTTGGAAATGTATCCAAAGGACAAGCTGGTTGCTTGTCAGTAGGCAACTTGCTGGCTGCACCAGCTGAAGAACATATATGGCCACATACACAAGATATATTTGTATTTCCCTGTATATTCTAGAAATGGAAATTAAAGAGCATGGGCTCTGCTGCAGCACCTTTCTGCCACACCTCATTAAGCATATAACTACAGCTGCGGGTCTCCATGGGAAGGGCACAGATATGGGGATTGGGAAGACAAGGGTTGAAATCTCTGTTCTGCACCTGCTAGTATGACCCTGGGCGTGTTACTTCACTTCCCTGGGTCTCAGATTCATCATCTAAAGGCAGGAGGTAATATGCTGATGACTCATGAATCCACCTTTCAGTCCAGCTCTCTCTCCTGAGGTCCCTATCCTTATGTTCAACTACTCTTGGACACTATGGAGGTGTTTTATGGACAGCTCAAATTCATTTGGTCCAAAACCAAACCCATCTCCACCCCTATCTCCAATAAACAAAATATTAACTCTTTGTGCAGTTTTCCTGGATAACAGGTGCCCCTCTTGGCTATACCCTAAGCTGGAAGCTTGGGCAGTATCTTGTATCTTCAGTATCTTCTACCTCCCTACATTTTCAGTTTATCACCATGTTCTGGGAATGCCAACCTCTAACTGTCTCGCCATCCTTGTTCTTGACACACTACTGACATCTTTCTGTCTAGGCCTCTCATCTCCTGCCACTTGCCCTATTGTATCTTATACCACAACCTCACTGAGCTTCTCTAAGTGCTTGAGATGTGCCATGGACCTGCTTTCCACTCAGGCTTTAAAAGAGCAGTTCCCTTACCCCAGCTTTACTGTCTTTTACTTAAATTCCATTTCTGTAGGGACAGTCTCCTCCTTCCCACCCTCCTCTGAACCAGGTGAGCTGCTTCTGCCCAGCAGTCCCATAATGCCCCATACTTCCCCAAGTACAGGAGTCTCCCTGACCCCCATTCATGGAGCATGTGTCAAGACTCCCGGTGGAAGCCTGAAACCACAGATAGTACTAGACCCCATATATATATATATATATATATATATATATATATATATATATACACACACACACACCTATGCTATGTTTATGAACTAGGCAGAGTAAGAAATTAACAGCAATTGCCGATAATAAAATAGAATAATTAGAACATAAACTATAACAAAAACAGGTAAATATGGTCTTTTTCTCTCAAAATATCTTCCTATGCTGTACTCACCCTTCTTCTTGTGATGGTGTGAGATGAAAAATGCCTGTGTGCTGAGAAGAAGTGAGATGAAACGTGAGGCATTGTGACAGAGTTAGGCTGTTACTGACCTTCTGACAGTATGTCGAGAGGATCTTCTGCCAGTGACTGGAACTGCGGGGACCTGAGACCACAGAGAGCAAAACTGCAGATAAGGGAAGGGGGGGACTACCGTAAAGCACTTATTTTGGAGACTTGTTTGATTGCTTATTTTCCTCCCGCACCTTAGCTCCTTAAAATAGGGACTGTAGCCATTTTGTTTATTAGTATATCCCTGGCACTCAACCTGTGGAAAGAAGACAGAAAAGAAATGAGCAAGCAAAAATGGACTAAAAATAGTATAAGAAAGGTGCGTGGTAAAAGAATCTATTATTATTGCCATTCCAGGTCCCAGAGGTTCCAGAAGGAGATTCTTGTAAATTAGGGCATCTTACCCGCTGGGAAGGGGGATCTGGGGATGGAGCACTCCCTGAATTCAGGATGGAGAGGTCCTTGCTCATCCTATATGAAGATGAGGCTGAATGGGAAGTAAGGGATTCCCCACCCTCTCCATCCCCCAACACACTCCTGCCACCTCCATTGGCATGTGAGGAAATTGCCAAAAGCCATTGACTATGTACTTTGGGGAAGTTGCTTAATTTCTTTGAAGCTTAGTTTGGTCATGTATAACGTGAGGGGATTAGACAGGACCATGTCTAGGGTCTCTTCCAACTCCAACATAGTTTGATTTTTACCTTGTAATCGACTCCTTATCTCTTTCAGACTTATGCATCACATTTATTTCTTTCAATCAACCAAACAATCTGAGTGTATCAGCCGGTGGTGAAAAATAAGGGTTGAAAGATTTGGGGGAAAGTAGTCAAGAGTATATAGGCTATCTTTTGAATAATTTGGTCTTCATTCTACTGCTTCTATTTTCATATGTTTTATTTGATCTTCCAGATAGTCTAGAATATTTTTAGAATGGCCCCAATTCCTGCCTAGTTTTTAACTTGGAGGTGTCAGTTTCAGCCACACCATCATCATTGGCAATTCCATTGATTTTTTTTGCCAGAAAGATTGGCTCTGGACAGTAAATTTAGCCAAATGTCCTTATGCAGATGAAGCATCAAAGGCACACAGGTCTTCAAACAAAATGTCAAAGACTTTAATGAACAGTGAATGAATTTAATGAATTCTATTGGAATGAGGCTGTCTGATGGCTCCATCTTGCCATGTTAGTACATTTCTATGAATTCTTCTCTCATTTCCTGATATGGCTGGTTTCTTCTCATTACTTCTGTCTCAGTTCAAGTATCATCTCCTTGAGGAAGACACTCTTGACCACTCTTATTAAATCAGCCCCCTTACTCTTCACTTTACCACATTGCTGTGTTTGGTTACTATCATAGCACTTCTTGGTGCCTGAAATTGTGGTGTTCATATATTTGTTTAGTCCATGTTTCTAAGGTAGGACTCTATCTGTCTTGTTCACTGCTTATACCCAGCAGTTAGGATAGTGCATGTCCAAAACACATGCTTGTATAAATGCAATGGTGAAAGGACAAACCTTTCATATGTGCAGGAGTTTACTCCATCTGTTCATCTGGGAGCTTTAAACAGCACTTCCACGTGATTGCTGTGGGGAAAATAAGTGGCTTAACTATCTTAAGATTTTTAATATTGGAGTAGGTGGTCTCCTATGGGATTTTCAATTTGATATTTTCTGCTTTCCAGTCACATTATAGCTCTATTAGCTAGGTAATTTTATCTATATGGAAATTTTATCTCTCTTCTCTATCTACATCTCTCTCCATATATAGATATAGATATGCAAATATTTGTATACATATTTGTCTATTGTACATGCATCTATACATATGTGTGTGTATATTCATACATATATACATATTTATCTATCCTACAGTTCTTAGTATTTGCAATAAATATGACTTACAGCAATGCTTTATGTTTTTTTAAACTGGAGAATCCTTTCTTCAAGTGAAAATCTTATGAGGAGGCCTAATATATATGAGAGAATATGAAGTCCACCAGAAGTAAGAATGGGAGGACGAAGGAGGGAGTTTATAGCTGTAGCTACTCCCCAGAATAACATTTTCTTCCTCAGGATCGTCCCTGGAATCTTTTAATAACTACTACTGGCTTTTAATAATACTAAGTAATGTTTTTGAATACTGACTTACCAAGTACTTTAAATATATATTTTTTTATTTAAAAATTTTTAGTTTATTTTTTAAATTCAAGTTTACTTATCATTCAGTGTTACATTAGTTTTAGATGTGCAATATAGTGATTCAGCAGTTCTATACGTTACTCAGAGCTCATACCAAGTACTTCACGTGCATCGTCTCATCTAATTCTTATACAACCTTATGAGGGAAGTATATTGACTGCAGGAGATAAATTGGAGATTAAGGCCTAAAAAGTCTTGGTATGAGTTCTTTGCAGTAGTTATTTTACAAGATAACTGCCAGCAATCCATACCACCTGATGTCTGTGCCCTTGTGCAATCCCCTCACGTTAGGTCAGGGCAGCTAGCGTGACCTATGGAACAGAGGTGATGGTACATAACTTGCAAGGCAAGGTCATAAAGGCTTCACAGCCTCTGCTTTGCTCTCTTGGATCACTCATTCTGGAGTAAGCCAGGTCCAAATTCATCAGGACACTGAAGGAGCTTAAGGAGCCCACATGGAAGGAAACTGAATATTCCTGCCTGCACAAACTTGTCATTTGAGGGAGCTGTCTTGGAGGTAGATTTCCCAGCCTCAGTATAGTCTTTAGCCATCTGTGACCCAACATCTGACTGCAACCTCATCAGAGACCTGGCCAAACATAAAACTCTCACATCTCTGACCTTACAGAAACTGTGGAAGGTAAAAAATGATTATTACTGTCATAATCTGGAAAGCTTTGGGGTGACTTTTTACATGGTGTGGGATAACTAGTATAATTGGTAGGCAGTTCAATGGCAGAATCAGGATTCTGATTCCAGGTCTGACTCTACAGCCTATGTTCTTTGCCACGAATGCTCTATTTTCTTACATACTCATTTTTTTTTTTAATATGGATGCTTCACAAAATGTATGTCATCCTTGTGCAGGGGCCATGCTAATCTCTTATCATTTCAATTTTAGTTTATGTGCTGCTCTTATGAACTTATTTTTTTAATTTAAAAAATTTTGCACAGCAAAGGAAACAGTCAACAAAACAAAGAGGCAACCCACGGAATGGGAGGAGATATTTGCAAATGACAGTACAGACAAAAGGTTGATATCCAGCATCTATAAAGAACTCCTCAAACTCAACACACACAAAACAGACAATCATATCAAAAAATGGGCAGAAGATATGAACAGACACTTCTCCAATGAAGACATACAAATGGCTATCAGACACATGAAAAAATGTTCATCATCACTAGCCATCAGGGAGATTCAAATTAAAACCACATTGAGATATCACCTTACACCAGTTAGAATGGCCAAAATTAGCAAGACAGGAAACAACATGTGTTGGAGGGGATGTGAAGAAAGGGGAACCCTCTTCCACTGTTGGTGGGAATGCAAGTTGGTGCAGCCTCTTTGGAGAACAGTGTGGAGAGTCCTCAAGAAATTAAAAATAGAACTTCCTTATGACCCTGCCATTGCACTCCTGGGTATTTACCCCAAAGATACAGATGTCGTGAAAAGAAGGGCCATCTGTACCCCAATGTTTATAGCATCAATGGCCACGGTTGCCAAACTGTGGAAAGAACCAAGATGCCCTTCAATGGACGAATGGATAAGGAAGATGTGGTCCATATACATGATGGAGTATTATGCCTCCATCAGAAAGGATGAATACCCAATTTTTGTAGCAACATGGACAGGACTGGAAGAGATTATGCTGAGTGAAATAAGTCAAGCAGAGAGAGTCAATTATCATACAGTTTCACTTATTTGTGGAGCATAACAAATAGCATGGAGGACATGGGGAGTTAGAGAGGAGAAGGAAGTTGGGGGAAATTGGAAGGGGAGGTGAACCATGAGAGACTATGGACTCTGAAAAACAATCTGAGGGGTTTGAAGTGCCGGGGGGTTGGGGTACCAGGTGGTGGGTATTACAGAGGGCATGGATTGCATGGAACACTGGGTGTGGTGCAAAAACAATGAATACTGTTATGCTGAAAATAAATAAAAAATAAATTTAAAAAATTTTGTATATACTTATATATTAACACAAAGTTAAAATAAAAATTATGCAAGTATCTTATGAATTCCATGTCACAGATGAAAAACTGAGGCATAGAGAAGTTAAAAATTAATTGATGAATCCAGGATTTGAAGTCAAATGGTCTAATTCCAAGACCTGTGGTCATTGTCATCATGCTAAGCTATTGTCATAATCCAAAAAAACTCTTAGGAAAATCAATCTGGAGTTGGAAAGCCAGATGGAATGGAAAGGAAAGTGCTAAAGAGAATAGTTGCTTGAAGGAAATCAGGACCTCTGCCATGGAGACCAAATTATTTCTCAAAATATCTTTGATGCTACTATTGGCTACTGAAGATTTGGATAAGCAGGTCATTGGCCTGTAACCACAAGGCATGTCTAATAGTGCAATAATCTCTAGTCATTGGTCAGTGTTCAAGAAGGAAATTAACCATGGTCATTTCCCAATGTGGCCTTGCAAATGGTGGGAATTAGGCCAGTTGAAGTTTGGTTTTGGTATTCATTATGATGTTTAGACTCTGTTTTCCTGCAGCACTTCAATATTTATTTTTTATATTACCACCGTTTTTAAAAAAGGAAGGAGAGTGAACCAAGACTCTCTGCCTTGAAGTAAACTAACAAATAAGTGATAATTGAGACAAGAAATCCTAGTGTAGGAAGAGAGAACTGACTGTGCTCTGTCCTTGGTCGAATTTTGAGTCATTCATGCTGTATAGTGTCTGGAGAGTTCTAGTGAGTCATGCATTGCTAACTATGGAAGAAAAATGTATTTTCTAAAGCTGTCTGTTATTACTCATGTCTTTCACTCAGCATCAGCAGATGCCGGTACCCTATTTACTGGTGATCTAATAGAAAGTTTCTCAGAGGCAGACAGATCCAACACAATTTCCCTCTAACTCTGATAAATTTGGCACAAGTTCTTTTAGTTGGATTGCAAGATGTTTGCATTAACATTGTGACTTATTTTTGGCTTGGTGTTAAAAGGATTGTTTAGTAACAAAATAGAGCATTTGAATTTTGTGGCAGCCGGGAGGAATGCTCTTATTTTATAATGAAACAACTGAACAAATGTTTTTTACAGTGATTCATTCCTCACGTGGGAAAAACTTCTTCTTATATATATTCTCTCTCTATTGGATACATGCAGCCATTTTACCTTCAATATTTAAGCAGAATTTCCGGTGAGTAATTTGGGAACAATATCTATAAAATATAAAAATAGGCTGTGTGGCAGAAGGAATAGGACTAAAACTATAGGATTGAATGTTAGGAACCACTTGGGTTCTATTCCTAACTGGGCCAGAGTTTGTGTATAACCTTGAGCTATTCACTTCATCTTTTTTTAAACTTAGGTTCTCTGTCTGAAATAGAAAGAAAATTGCTTACCTATTTAGCTAAGGCAGAAACAATTTCCTGATAGGAAGGTGACTCAGCAGCCCAGGGAGGCTGTACAGCCTCTTGTCCTGGAAGTCTTCAGGGAGCCAGAGGCGGCCAGCTGCCTGGATGGATTAAAGCGTGATGCTTGAAGACTGGAGACCAGACCACACAAATGAAACCTGACATTTAGAAACAGTAAAGAGACCCAGTCACGGAGGGCCTACTATTTGCCAGGCACTATGCTAGATCCTGGGAGACAACAGTGGGTGAACCAGATATGCCCCAAAGTTTTTGCCCTTATGAAGTATACTGTTGAGTCCACTTTCTGCATGTTTGCAATTATTCAAAGAGGGTTTCTATGATTTTGTTATCTGGATCTCAGTTTTGTTTTGTTTTTTTTAAAATATGGGATCATGCAGGATTACTGCTTAGAAAATGCAATCATGAGAGTCTTTCATAAGAGGAGTCTGATATAGTAGGTATCGTTATTGTTAAAATAGGCCTTGTTAAGACAGAGCTTGACCCACCAAGTCAGAGGAGAACAATAGATTCATATTGACATCATCCATCACTTGGGAGGAAAGTGTGAGGAAAATTTTAAGGATGTTTCACGTGGACTTTCTGGTCCAAGTTACAGGCCCTCCTTTCCACGGCTCCCAGAAGGGCCTCTCATCAATCCGATGGTGTCCAACTTGGATGATGTGATGGGTCTATGGAAACTGAGCAATGGATTCTGAACATGTGAGCTGCTCCTGATCTTCTGTGGACAGTAGCATGTCCAATGGTAACGTTTAGGCAGTGAAAGGGCATCCTTGGTCTTGCACCAATGTTTGTTTTCAGCTCACATTCTTTCAAAGCAATGGTTGTTCCTGCCCCAAGGATTTGGAAATGTCCCTCCTCTTGCCATTGTAAATATTACCCCTGCAGGGGAAATGCAGCTGCTAATGCCAAGATAAGGGGTAAAGAGGACGCTGCAGCATTGCATGGGGGAGGGGGTCCTTTGAGCAGATGTCAACCCTTAAATTAAAATGGCTCAAGTTCCTAGCCTACTTATGGGTGGGGTGGTGTCCTAGCAGCCTTGAAATATCTCTCATGATTCTTATGGGTTTACATTTCTTCAAGTCATTTCTGAATCAAAGTTTCTCATTCAACTGAATTCTTCATTACCACTTTTTTTTTTTTTAAATGAAGGATAACTGATATACAATATTGTATTCGTTTCAGGTGTACAACAGAGTGATTTGATATTTATAGACAGTATGAAATCTGTCACCATACAAAGTTGTACAATATTATGGACAATGTTCCCTATGCTGTATATTCCATCCCCATGTCTTTTTTTTTTAATAATTGGAAGATTATAACATTTATTTATTTATTTTTAAAAGATTTAATTTATTTATTTGACAGAGAGAGATCACAAGTAGGCAGAGAGGCAGGCAGAGAGAGAGAGAGGAGGAAGCAGGCTCCTTGATGAGCAGAGAGCCCGATGCAGGACTCAATCCCAGGACCCTGAGATCATGACCTGAGCCGAAGGCAGCGGCTTAACCCACTGAGCCACCCAGGCGCCCCGAAGATTATAACATTTAATAGGTGAAGGGGTTCACCTATTCCATCCATCTCCCAACCTCTTCCCCTCTGGCAACCATCAGTTCATTCTCTGTATCTATGAGTCTGTTTTGTTTTTTAGATTCCACATGTAAGTGAAATGATACAGTCTTTGTCTTTCTCTGTCTGACTTATTTCACTTGCATATAATACCCTTTAGGTCCATCCATGTTATCACAAATGGCAAGATTTCAGTCTTTTAATGGCTGAGTAAAATTCCCTTGTATATATACTATATCTTCTTCATCTATTCATTTATAGATAGACATTTAGGTCACTTCCATATCTTGGATATTGTAAATAATGCTGCAATAAAGATAGGAGTGCATATATTTTTTGAATGAGTGTTTTCAGTTTTTTCAGGTAAAATATCTAGAGGTGGATTTGCCAGATCACATAGTAGTTCTATTTTTAATTTTTTGAGGAACCACCATACTTTTTCTGCACCAATTCACATTCCTACCAAGAGTTCATGCGGATTCCCTTTTCTCCTCATTCTTGCCAGTATTTTTTATGTCTTGTCTTTTTGGTACTAGTTAATCTGACAAGTGTGCGGTGATATCTCATTATGGTTTTGAGTTGCATTTCCCCAATATTTAGTGACATTGAGCATCTTCTCATGTGCCTGTTGGCCATCTACATGTCTTCACAAAAATATCTGTTCAGATCCTCTGCCCATTTTTAATAAGATTTTTTTATATTAAGTCGTATGACTTCTTTATAGATTTTAGATGTTAACCCCTTATTGGATATACTGTTTGTAAATATCTTTTCCCATTCAGTAGGTTGCTGCTTTGTTTTATTGATGATTTCCTTCTCTGTGCAAAAGTTTTTAGTTTGATGTAGACCCATTGGTTTATTTTTGCTTTTGTTTTCCTAGCCTACAGAGCCAGACCCCCAAAATATTGCTAGACCGATGTCAAAGAGTTTACTGACTCTATTTTCTTCTAGGAGTTTTGGTTTCAGGTCTTACATTTAAGTCTTTAATCCATTTTGAGTTTATTTTTGTGTATGGTGTAAGAAAGTGGTTCAGTTTCATTCTTTTGCATGTAGCTGTCCATGCTTTCTCTGGTGTGTGTTCTTGCCTTCTTTGTTGTAGAGTAATTGACCAAATATGCATAGGTTTACTTCTGGGCTCTAGTCTGTTCCATTGATCTATGTGTTTGTTTTACCACCACTCCTACTACTCTCTATGGGTGTTGTCCACCTCCCCAGTGTTATACCATATTAGGAAATGCCAGATTCCTTCACACTCTAAAGAACCACTGATCCAGGGCAGGGAGGGACAGTACCTCAAGGCAAACAACTTAAAACTGGTATTATTTAATCCTGAGCTTAGAAGTCCTTGGGTCATTCCCGCTCAAGTAAATTTTTCAGTGGCTCTGTCCTCCACAGACCTCAAGTTTTCCCCACCTTGCTGAATGAACTGTTGTCCCTAAAGCTCAGCTTCCCTTTCACACTGTTATTCTAAGTAACTTGGATCTTTCTTGTCCCCATTCCAAAACTCAGCTCTGGGCTTCATATCAGAGAGCTGAGAGAAATTCATTAAGCTACTCAGCCAAACTCATCTGTCCCGGCACTCACAGCACTATTGCACTCTTCTCTTTAATAAAATCAAAGACTTAGGTGTGGTTTCCTTTCTCATGGGTCTCTGTACATGGAAGGAAGTGGGAAGGCAGGAATTTAACTTCCCTCTGGGATGATTATGCCACCTCGATGCCTCTGGGAAAGCAGAGCATTTTTTCATTTTTCCTACACAAGGACAAAGGCAGTCAGCCTTTTGTAAAGTACACTGACAGAAAACGAAGAGATTCCTCAGAAATCCACTGGCAAAGTTTCAGCACTTAAAGAAGGAGTCTTGGCCAATTTCACAAGCAAAGATAACAAAAGCAGTGTCATGATCTCTGAAATAAAAAGTGGGCATTCTAGTAAGCAATACAGGGCTCAGAACAAGATGGCAGGAGTGAGACACATTCAGGGGATCTCGGGGACCAGAACAAGAAGGATCCAAACTGGAATAAAATTATTCCTTCAGCCAAGCTGTGGAGAAGCAAGATCAATGTCAGAATCTTCTCCCTAATCTTTGTTATTCATAGACATGCACATGTAAGTGTTTAGAGTGAACTGTATCTCATTCTCACTGTGCCTTCATTCTTGACAAGTACTCTGCTAGTCTTCAGAAAATCACCTGTCTTTGTATAGGTCTCACCTGTCAAGAGGAGCATTTATAGAATGCTATCTTAACTAGGCTTATTTATTTATTTACCTACTTAAAAAAAATTTAAATTCAGTTAGCCAACATATAGTGCATCATCAGTTTAAAATGTAGTGTTCAATAACTTACCAGTTGCGTATAACACCCAATGAACTAGGCTTATTTATAAAGACAAGACCCTATAATAAGGCCTGAACTTTCTCTGCATCTAGAGAAATATGATAAAGTATAGCATTTAAAAAACAAGCAAACATGTTTTCAGAAAAGCTATATATTCAGTGTTCCTTTTTCAGTGGTGTAGGAAAGTCATTTTTTTTCTTGCATCATATAGAGTGTAAGTTCTATGGAAGAATGCACATAAATGCAATATAGGAGGTATGTTGGTTGGAGGAGTGGGGAATTACATGGCCCTCTCCACAGGCAGCTAACTCCATGGCTGTTTGCTTTCTTTCAGGCCAGAAGAATATATGTGTGCTACTTCACCTTCTCAGAAAAGGCTTGCGAAGAGGGGCACCTGGGTGGCTCAGTCAGTTAAGTATCTGCCTTTAGCTCTGGTCATGATCCCAGGGTCCTGGGATCAGGCCTTCCATCCACCTCCCCGCTCAGCAGGGAGCCTGCTTCTCCTCTCCCCGCCACTCTCCCTGCTTGTGATCTCTCTCTCTCTCTCTGTGTGTGTGTCAAATACATAATTTTTTTTCAAAGCAAGGATATTTTCTCTTTTAATTAGCTCAGTGCCAACTGATTAAAGCCTAATCACAGTCATGACTATTCCAACATACTCACTGCTCCTGCCCATGCCCAAGGGGAGGGGATTATCTAGACCCCTATGCCAGGGGGAAGGGGAGGAATTGGGGGTCATCTTAGAATTCTGCCTACCACAAACGGTGAATTTCATCTTTCAGAACATGAAGATAGGGGAATTAAAAAAATATATAAAAGCTCATACCAGGGATCAAATATCGAAGCTCTACCAAATCTTTATTCTGTAGTGTCATCCTGTTTGTTTTCCTGGCTTCGATTCCCAGATAACAGAGCACTCTTCACTTGAATTTCGTTTTCTAGATATCACACAGGGTTTTTCTGACCAAGGGGCATAAGGAATTCGGTGTTCTTGATGATTGTATTTCTCAGTGAGAAATAATACACATTCTAGTTATATATTATTTTTGTAAATGTGATGGATGTTGATCAGCATCCTAGAGTCAAACTGTCTCTAGACATACCAATGGAACTGACCCCCTAGCCATAAAGTTGAGGACTGCACTCTAAATGTGATGACCAAGGGCACTGCCATCCTCTGAGACCCTGAATGGCTCCCAGCCTAGACAACAGCTGTCTTAGCTTTCTCTTATTGCAGCATGTTGGACTGATAACATGCTGTGAGAAAGCAATGTCAGTGGCCTTAATGCTTGAAGCCAAAATCATCTGGTGGCACAGGCTGACACTAGGAATATGTTTTTCAGCTGAAACGAGCAAGCAGTTGCAACAGTCACCACAGCAACGGTGTGGCTGGAACCCTTGGGAGCTTTCAGCTGAGGAGTAAGGGCAGCTGTGAGGACAGCTTCATTTGGAATTAATAGTGACTAGCTTTTAGGATTAGCCTGCTGGGAATCCTTTATGTTTTTCTTAATAAACATGTGCGGTGATTGTTCTTCAATGTGAAACGCTTCTCTTGACTCTTATGCTGTATTCCCACTCTTTTTCTTCTCCTGGATTTCATAAATGCTGAGTAAATCTTCATAAGAGCCCCCAATTTAAAGAGTAGGAGGGGCACCTGGCTGACTCTTGATCCTGGATTGTGTGTTTGAGCCCCCATGGTGGAATAGAGATTACTTAAAAAAATAAAATCTTTAAAAAATAAAACAAAGAGCAGGAGAAAGAGGAAAAAAGTGAAGAAGTTATTTTCTTCACTGCAGAAAAACATAGGTTTTATGTAATTTTCATTTCTGTATTCTGAATTTTTCCTTTGTTGTCTATCTACTAAGCTGAATTCTTCAGGTTGAAAGAAAGGCAAAGTAAGATGCTACGGGGGAAAGAACAATGAACTTAAGCTGTTTTGATTGATTATAAAGTCTATCTTTTTTTATTATTATTTCTCACACTATGAATATACCAATGCCAAAGTCAATATGATAAGTTCATGTTAGGAACTGAAGACTGGGGAAAAAAAAAGCGAACCCTGTGTGGAATGTTTAGCACACAATTCAGCCCTGTATTTATAGATTCCCATAATGGCCCATTACTGAAATAGAGGCGAATAAACAAGATAGGATTGTGAAGTGGTCTGAGAGTGGTGAATGCAGAATTATTTGACAATAAGCAATGTTAAAAAATTTTAATATATGTGAAGTAAATCATAATCTTGTTATTATTGGACTCAAGAGAAAATGACTTCCCCTCCCCCCCGCCCCGGTAACTTTCTTGAGGTAAAAATTAGCAAATGAAAATTATCTATTTCAGTTGTACGGTGTGGTGTTTTGATACATGTATATGTTGTGAAGTGATTGCCAGTCAAACAAATCAACAAATCCACCACTTCACATAGTCACCGTTTTCGCATGTGTGGTAGGAGCATGAAAGATCTACGCTCAGCAAGTTTCAAGTATACAATAGTATATTTATCAACTGTAGTCACCATGCTATACGTTAGAACTCTAGAAATGAGGTCAGAATTTTAACCACTTGCTTATTGATTGCATTTAGAAGTCAGTCACAACATTCCCTGCCTGGTTGTAGGGGAAAGTGATGTTAGTATTCCTCTTGTAAATGTGAGTCAGATATACTTGGCTTCTCTAGAAGTTATTCAAGTTGTTAAGACAGTTGAAAGGAGGGCAGGTTTGAAATGAAAGACAAAGTTATTTCTTTCTTTATTTATTTATAAGACAAGGTTTCTTGACCTGTTTATCACAATGCAGATCTGAGGTCATAGACTGAAGTTGAGGTGCCATCTTGGTGAAATAGACCATGGCCAAGGGAGTAGAGCCAAATGTGGTGCATGTTTTAAGGTACTTGGAATTTAAAGCAAATATTTAGGTTTCTCTTTGGGGTAGTCAATCCATCAAGCTGTAAATTTTTTTTTTTTTTTTCACAAACATGTACAGGTTAAAGTCACACAGATTTTTTTGCAATCAGACCTTCTCAGGGTCTTTACTATGTCTTACAGAATGTTTGGGCTCCCCTCCCCAAATTCATGTATTAAAGCCCTAACTCCCAATATGATGGTCTTTGTAGGTAAGACCTTTGGGAAGTAATTAGGTTTAGATGAGACCATAAGCACGGGGACCCCAGAGGAGATCCATGTTCCTGTAAGAAAAGGAAGACATACTAGAGCCCTTTCTTTCTGCCATGTGCGGACGCAGTGAAAAGAGAGCTATCTGCCTGTCTGGTAGGCCAGGAGGAGAGCCCTAACAAGGGAACTGAATCAGCTGTACTTTGATCTTGGACTTCCCAGCTTCTAGAATTCTAAGATATAATGTACTATTGCTTAAGCCACCTAGTTTATGGTGTTTTGTTATGGCAACCTGACCTAAGACTCTTAAGTTTACTATGATACTAATGTTCACTGCAAGTTTCTAAGAGTAGTATGTGATATTTAGTGTTTTTCCAACTTATTAGAATAGGGATTATTTTTTCCCCATGGTATCTGGAAGAGGGTGTGGGAAGAATTGTCCTTAGACAAAGCAAGAAAGGCCCCTGCCCTTTCTCTATCCTTTAGAGACTCCAGGATAGCACTCCTCTGGCTGTGCCCCGTCCTGCAGGGACATGGGGCTCTTTGCACCTAGAATCACAGTTCATCCCTATACACCACACTCTGGGCCTGCATGACTTTCTATTCTGGCTTGTCCTCCTGCAAGTGGACCCTCCTTACTCCCAAGCCCGGGGATGACCAAGCCGTAGCTTTGGATGTGTGGACTACTGTATCCACACACGAGGTCTCCCTTGGTGTGGTCTGGAACCAAGGATGGAAAGAGAGAGGAGCAGAGAAGATGGGATCAATTTCACCCTCTATGATTAAGTTCCAATGCAGAATGCTGTGGAGTCTAAGAATCTTAAATTTGAACCTGACCTTCCAAGTTGTTGTGAACATGTATTTGCAAAGGTAGGAGGATACTTATTTAATAGTTCACTAGTTTGATTTATAACTTAAAAATATTTAGACATATGGTAAGTGGGTCTCTATTTGTGTGTAACTTCAAGCCTCATGAATTTTAGGAGACCCTAGGTTGTTGTACCCTAGGACATGGGTCTGAGAAGTTTGCTCTAAGCTTCCCTCTGCTCTGTTTCTCATCTACTACTCTATTTACCTGTGGCGACCAGAATTACCCACACTGAATAGTATGTCGGGAAGGTTTTATAGATTACAGTGGGGGGCAGATTCCCATAGTGGACTGAGTAACTTAGTGCATTTAGCACCATGTTTGGGACACCTTGGGAAAACACAGGTTACTGGACCCCACCCCCACACTACCCCCAAGCTTCTGATTCAGTAGGCCTGAGACAAAGCCTAAGAACTTTCATTCCTAACAAGTTCCCAGGCGATGTTGATGCTGCTGGTCTGGGGACAACACTTTGAGAACCACCGATCTAGGGCATTGGGTACTGTTTTGAAAGGCCACAGTTTTGTGAGTGAAGAGATAGCAGTGGGGCAGGATAAAGGTGCTGTGCATCAGGATTAGTGCTTATGATGAATGTGGCCCACTTCCTAGCGTAGCCTGGCAAAGTCTCGTGTCTTATTTAGTGTTTGCTTACTATAGCTCTGCAGCAAAACCTCTCTTAGCTGCCAGCATAGTGGATCTCAGTCAACATTTGTTGAATCAAGTGTTGCTCAAACAGAATTCCCAGAGATCAAGGAATCTGCACAAATACGGAATTAATAGGCATATCTACTGAAAAGTTCATTTGTCTGGCTCCTCCAGATAATGAGATGGGTTTATTAAGGAACTAAAGTCCAGGCCTTTCTAAAGGGTGAAAAGCCTTGGGCAGCCAGTCAGTGTGGGTTCCTAAGATAATCAATCGCACTTGAAAGGAGACACTGTCAGCCTCTTTCAGAGGCCCCTTGGGTTATCTTTATTCAAGGAGGAAATTTTAGAATTGAATTTTAATAGTATTCCAGAATAGGAGCGAGGTGCAGCACCATCACGGAGGCTGGGATAGCTGCGTCCATTGTTCTATGCAAGGGATGGGTCTGACTGGAACTTGCCATTTAAAACATTAGCCTCCTTTTACTTTAGCCCTTACATGACCAGATATGATAGCTGTTTATTTTATGCTTCATCATAATCCAGTGCAGTTGTAGGTCAGGTGGAGGCAGTAGTAGTGTGTGTCTATCTGTGCGTGTGTGTGTGTGTGTGTGTGTGTGTGTTGGGAGCAGGAGGCAGGAGGTACGCGTTCTGACAGAGGCGCTATCATCTTCTATGCTAGCTCTCCAAGGTCACCATGAATGTCAACACTCAAGCAACAAAGGAGTAAAGACCATGAAGGATTGTGACTGGGAATCTCAAGTTGGTGAACATTACTTCCACTCGCCTTCCTTTGGCTGAGGATTTAATTACTGGCTGCATCTACCTGCAAAAGTGGGTCAGAAATAGAGTCTTTAGCTGGACGGTCACTTGTCAGTGACAAGCTTACACACAGGAAAAGAAGAGCACCGATGTTCAGCATACAGATAGCTATGTCGATACAAATGGAAATCTTAAAATTTGTGATTCCTGTTTCTGAGATAATCTTTTCTTAAAAACTTAGTGCAATGTCTCCTAGGGCTTATTCCCACTTAACCTAATTCTGTGAGGTGTTTTGTTTGTTTGTTTGTTTGTTTTTTAAAAGCAAGGGACACCTGTATGTCTCAGTTGGTTAAACGTCTGCCTTCTGCTCATGTCATGATCCCAGTCGTGGGTTCTAGTTTCTCATTGGGCTCCTTGCTCAGTGGGGAGTTTGCTTCTCCCTCTGCCTGCTGCCCTCCTGGCTTGCTCCCTCTCTCTCTCTCTGACAAATAAATAAAGAAAATCTTTAAAAAAAAAAAAACAAAAAAACAAGGGGCGCCTGGGTGGCTCAGTGGGTTAAGCCTCTGCCTTCGGCTTGGGTCATGATCTCAGTAAGAGATGTAAGCGAAGGATCGGGCTCTCTGCTCAGCAGGGAGCCTGCTTCCCCTTTTCCTCTGCCTGCCTCTCTGCTTACTTGTGATCTCTGTCTGTCAAATAAATAAATAAAATCTTTTAAAAAAATAAAAAATAAGACAAAAATTTTGTGGTCAGAAAGTTTAGAAAACCATAGCATCCTAAGGGGTATGAAAAGCTGTTAAGAAACTATTTTAATTTAATTCAGTATTTTTCACACTTACTTTACCACAGAGTAAATGCAACATGCATTGATATCCTAGGTCATGATTATTGATAGTGACTGTCTTCTGCTTTGACACAGTTGAGAAGCTATTGATATAGCTAGGTCCTTTTCCCCCACACCCAAATGATCTGGATGATTATAAGTTTAAGCTTGTCTGTCTTTTTCTTTTCTTTTTTCAATCTGTGTTTGTGTTTCTACTGCTTCTATGTTGGGTTATCAGGCTCTCCCTTTTACACAGCTAGTGTGCCTCTCTGTTTATCCCATCCTGGTCCTCTCTTTGGCTTCTTTTAATCTTCTTCAGGCTGAGAAGACAGTCATCAAGCTTGCCAAATATATTAAAAATAAATTTCTATTAATATATAGTTTTTGCACATAGACAATAATATTGTACTGTAAGTATGTAACATGATAAATACGGTTATGATGGCAACCATATTACAATATGAAGTGTAGGAAAGTAACAAGGTGTACCCCTTAAATTTACAGTGTCAAATTTATCCAGGTTAAAATACAAACTTCTTTTTTTTTAATTTTTAAAAAGAAGATTTTATTTATTTATTTGACAGAGCGAGAGATCACAAGCAGGCAGAGAGGCAGGCAGAGAGAGGGGGAAGCAGGCTCCCTGCTGAGCAGAGCCTGATGTGGGGCTTGATCCCAGGACCCTGAGATCGTGACCTGAGCTGAAGGCAGAGAGACTTAACCCATTGAGCCACCCAGGCACCCTAAAACACAAACTTCTAAGAGAGCCTTGCAATGACTGGGGATGTATTTCTTTTGCGTATGTTAATGGGCTTAAGTCAATATATTTTGTAAAATCTATTTTTGTTGTTTTGATGTTTCCTCTTTACTTCCTGGTTGGTTTTTTGTTTGTTTTGTTTTGTTTTGTTTTTTGCCTCTATTCTAGAAAGAAGGGTCCTGAGAAGCTGAAGCAAGAACTACTGTTCTCACCTCCTCAATGGATCCAGTTTCAGCACAGTAACCTAGCTGTACTCAAGACATACACCAACCAGCCTCACCTCCAGCAGCTCTGCCCATTGCTTCTTCCATAATTCCAGTTTCCAAACAGGGAACACTTGCAGATGCCAATTGCATTTTCACAATGGCGACTCTTTATTCATCTCCGATTACTTAAAAGAATAGATCCTGCAAATACACTTTCATCTGTTCTTCATCTTCCCCAGCTGCATCTAGAGCTGTGAGGTGTGAGAATGAAATGTTTTGTGAGTGATGACTTTTAGTTCTCTGCTTCCTTTTAATCTAGCCCAAGTTTTCCATACATCACAGGGTCGAAAAAAAAGCTTGGGGAAAAGAAGAAATGAGCCGTGTTTGTTTTAGGTATTTAATCGCTCTTTGTTGGTTTGCACGAGGAAGGATGTCTAACCACTGTTATATATTTACAAAGAAGATCTCTAAAGAGTTGGAGAAACTGTTTGATCCCGGGGGTGGGGCAGCCTGCTGGTACTCACTCCTTCTGAGGAATGCGTATTTTAGATCCCTACACATTGCACTGTCTATGATTTAAGAGTCTCAGATGACAGGAAGAGAAAGAAAAGCTTCTGTTCTTTCCTATCAGGTATTCTTAGAAATGCCAGTACATTTTTCTGAAGTATATATAGCACAAATTAACGAGAAAATGAGTCACTTCCAGCTCTGTGTGGGAACTGTGACACTATAGTAACACAGCCTACTTTACTGTAGCTTGACAGCAATATCCTCTGAGTTTTTTGGGTTACAATTGGATTACCAACCTGAGAGAGCAAGCCTATGATGAAGGCTTATACCTCAGCTGACTTTAGGGGTATCACCAGAGTTAATCAGACACCTGTTTAAAAACAATGCATGACTGTAATTGTACTGAATGGTAATTTGGTATAAATGGTGCTCAGTACCACATAGGGACTGTTTTCTTGCTGTCAGACCAAACATTTCTAGAATTCTGGTAGGTGTCAGGTCCTTGAACCCCTGTCAAAGAGAACTGGAGCTGTATACTCATTAAACAGTGAAGATAAAATATTATTTGAAAAAAAAAAAAAAACCCAACCCAAAACCATTGCAACGGGGGAAAGATTCTCCAATACAGAACTGAGCTCAGTGCTGAGTACGGTGTGGACAAGGGGGGATTTACAGCCAAGGGGCAGGCTGGGGTCGGGGGTCAGAATGGAAAATCACTAGGAGGAAGCCTCATTCTAGCTAGACCCACTTGATAAGATTCTTGCTGAAGGCAGGCCAGGGTGATTAGATGTGGAGGTTGGGGGATGAGGAATTTGACCAGATATTGCTAAATGGATCTAGCAAGATTTTTGCTGAGACTGAGTTATGCACAGATAAACACAGAAGTCCAATGGTTGGGGCCTAGCTGAGATGAGGGTCTGGGGAGCCTGAACCTGAAACTAATGTAACACTGTACATTAATTATACAGGCATTTAAAGAATAAATAAGTTCAAAAAATAAAATTAAATTAATTAATGTATTATTTCTTTTTTTTTTTTTTTTTTTAAAGATTTTTTTTATTTATTTATTTGACAGAGCGAAATCACAAGTAGATGGAGAGGCAGGCAGAGAGAGAGAGAGAGAGGGAAGCAGGCTCCCTGCTGAGCAGAGAGCCCGATGCGGGACTCGATCCCAGGACTCTGAGATCATGACCTGAGCCGAAGGCAGCGGCTTAACCCACTGAGCCACCCAGGCGCCCTTAATGTATTATTTCTAATAGTTTGTAGATTCTCTTGATTTTACACATGCACACTCATGTCGTCTAACAGAAATGTTGTGTTTCTATCTTTGTCTTTTTGCCTTTTATTTTTTTTGCCTTTTATTTATTTTTTTGCCTTTTATTTATTTTTTTGTATTTTACTGGGTATAACCTCAAGAAAAATGTTGAATCACCTTTCTTTCATTTCCAAATAGAGGAGGAAAACTTTCTATAATCTATTGTTTAATATTATGGTTGATGTAGGATTTTTGTAGATATTCTTTATCAGATTAAAGAAACTTTATTTTTTTAATTTTTTTTTAAAGAATTTATTTATTTATTTGACAGACAGAGATCACAAGTAGGCAGAGAGGCAGGCAGGGAGAGAGGAGGAAGCAGGCTCCCCGCGGAACAGAGAGCCCGATGCGGGACTTGATCCCAGGACCCTGGGATCATGACCTGAGCCAAAGGCAGAGGCTTTAACCCACTGAGCTACCCAGGCGCCCCAAGAAACTTTATTTTATTCCTAGTTTGTTGCCACTTTCATCCCATTTCATCCACATCTATCAAGATGATCATAATTTTGTTTGTTTTAATCTGTAAATATTATGAACTACATTGATTTTAAAATATTAAACAACCCTGGCATTCTAGGAATAAACTCAATTTGTTTGTGCTATAGTACCCTTTTATGTGTCACTGGATTCTCTTAACTAATATTTTGTTCAGGATTTTTGGATCTATATTCTTGAGAGTAAGTGGTTTGTCAGTCCTGGTCAGGTTTTATTTATTTTTTTATTATTATGTTCAGTTAGTCAGCGTATAGTACATCATAAGTTTTTGTTGTTGGGTTCAATGACTCATCAGGTCTTAGAATCAAATTATGCGGGCCTTATAAAAATCTCCTTTTCTACTTTCTAGAAAAGTTAGTACAGAATTGGTATTATTTCTTCCTGAAATGCTAAGAAGAATTCACAGGCAAAGCCATTGAGAACTAGGATTCCTTTTTTTGTTTTTAATTGTTATCAGAAGGTATTTAAAAATTTAGTTAAGATTTTCTAGTTGTTTTGTCAGTTTTGGTAATTATGTTTTTTTTTTTTTAAGATTTTATTTATTTATTTGACAGAGAGAGATCACAAGTAGGCAGAGAGGCAGGCAGAGAGAAGCAGGCTCCCCGCTGAGCAGAGAGCTCGATGCGGGCCTCCATCCCAGGACCCTGAGATCATGACCCGAGCCGAAGGCAGCGGCTTAACCCACTGAGCCACCCAGGCGCCCGGTAATTATGTTTTTAAAGGATTTTTCTGTATGTCCCCAAATTGTCAAATTAATTGACATTAAGTGTTTCATAATATTTATAATGTATTTTTAATGCTTTTTGACATCTATTAAGTCTATAATGATGTCCCCTTTTTCATTCTTGATTTTAGTAATTTGTGTTTTCACTCTTTCCCCCTCCTCAGTTTGCTAGAGGTTCATTTACTATATTAATCTTTTCAAAGAACTAATTTTGCTGGCTGGTTTTCTTTATTGCACTTTTGTTTCTATTTCACTGATTTCTCTTCTTATCATTATTATTTTATTTCCTGCCTTCTCATTTGTTTGCCTTTGATTAGTGTGTTTTCCTAGCTCTTTGAGACAGAAACAGGGAACACTGACTTTTAGTCTTTCTTCTTTTCTAACACATGTATGAAACATTTTTTTTTTAAATAAACCTTTTTTTTTTTTTTAAAGATTTTATTTATTTATTTGACAGAGAGAGATCACAAGTAGGCAGAGAGGCAGGCAGAGAAAGAGGAGGAAGCAGGCTCCCTGCTGAGCAGAGAGCCCGATGCGGGACTCGATCCCGGGACCCCGAGATCATGACCTGAGCCGAAGGCAGCGGCTTAACCCACTGAGCCACCCAGGCGCCCTGTATGAAACATTTTAACTATGGCAATATATTTCCCTCTACCACAACTCTAGTTACTTCTTACAAGTTTTGATATGGTCAGGATGTCATACAAATTTTCATTAAATTAAGATATTTTCCAACTTTTAGGATTCTTATTTGTGGGATTTCTTGTTTGCTCTTATTTATAAGTGTATGTCTTACTTGCCAAGCAGTCGAGATTGTCTAGTTCATTTTGTTAATAATTTTTATCTTAATGTGATATTAGTCAGAGACTATATGCTTCATGATTCCAATCCTTTGAAATTAATTGACATTTTTTATGACCAATTTTGACATGTTCCCTGTGTACTTGGAATGAATGTGTATTCTGTCACTGTTGAATGTGGTGTCCTATATATGGCAGGCCAATATTTTTAACTGTGTTGTTTAAATCTTCTATATTCTTACTAATTTTTGTCTTTAAAAACTATCTAACCATGGAGCCACGTATTTTAAAGTCTCTCTTGTAATTTTGTTGATTTCTACTCTCTGTATTTTGAAGCTATGTCATTGAGTGCATACAGATTTAGAATTGTGTTCCCTTTCTGGTGGACCGACCCCTTGATCACTATAAAATATCCTTCTATGACTCTAGAATTGCTTCTTGCCATTGTGCTTGTTTTCTATAAAGTTCTCATATGTCTAATGTACACAGAACAAAAAAGACTAGATGATTAGAAAATAGGTTAACCTAGATTGCTGTGGGAGTCCTAACTGTAGACAATTATTTTCTTCTTTGACCATATTTTTAGTTTTCCCATTTCTTAAAGTGAGCAAGGGTAACTTTTATAATTTTAAGCAATATGGAAGGTATTTTAAAAAACACAGTAGCAGACAGTAGCTTCAGGTTTCTACTGTACATAAGCAATTACTTACAGGGCTGTTTGGACAAGAGCACATAGAGCAGGAATTCCTTGGTTTAAATCTCAGCAATTCCCGTTCTGCTCCTCCAGGGAAAACCTTCTCTATGTTTATGTCATCTAGATGCTCATGTATGAAACTCTGACAGATATAAAGGGTGGGCACGGGCACACACAAACATCTTGTGCTGAAAATTTTAGTTTTTAGGCATTTGGAGATGTTTAGGATGGCTGACAATAAGATTTAAAATGTCATTAATAGGTATTGTGTCCTTTCTTTATTAATGGGTATTCTGGCATCATTTTATTGATCTTTAGGAACTATTCCAAACAAACAAAAATTCCCAAACAGAACTCTCAACAATCCCATGCTTGAGAGAAGGTGGAATAAAAACTGATCATTGAAATATGCAAATAATCTCACAATTCATATGATAGTTGTAACATATTTCTTGCACTTAGCATTTACCAGAATTGTCATTTTTGTAAGGGGAAAAGTCTTAATAACAGTTAATATTTTTTGAACACTTAAATTCTGTATCAGCCATAGTTGTAAGCTCCTAGTTAATTCACAAAAACCTGAGTTATTGGTAATATTTTGTCCCCATTTTACAGATGGGGCAACTGAGGTACAGAGGATAAGTAACTTGTCCATGGTTAAATACCTAGTCAGTGACAGAGCCAGAATTTGAGCTTGGGACACCCAGGGCAACCCTCTTTAATATATTTAATACATTATATTTAATCATAATATTTAATTTATTAATTCATTATTTATTTAATTTTATTTATATATTTATTATATATAATATATAACTTAATTATAATATTTAATATACTATACCACAGCATAATGTTAGCAATAAAATTAGAGTTCAAGAGTTGGAAATTTAGGTCTCAGACTGGGTGCTCTGGGGAAGGAGACGTGGCCTGAGACACAATTGAGGACTTCAGTCTGTGGCAGGAAACCGTAAGAAGCCATTGGTGAGTCAGAGAATGGCCAATGTATCGGAAAGGAGCTCAATTTTGGTCTGTTCTGGTGGATAGTCAGGGTGACTGGGCAGCTTGGTAACATCATTATTGCCCAATGAGGAGACATAACTTGTCTTGGGAACCACTGCACTTCAGGAATCCAGCTTTGCTGCCTTCTAAGGAACGCTGAAGCTGTACCCTCTTCTCCCAACCTGTGGCTCCCCAGCTTATCACAGATTCCTCGGCCGCTAGCTGGAGTCATGAATTAGATAAAAATTCTCTTCATCCCCCATCATCCTTCTTCCTTTCCAATCCCCTTCCTCGACTCCAATCCACATACCTGATTGTCATCATTTCCACCACCACCACCACCATCCTAATATTTATTAAGGTCTTGCTGTACACCTGATGAGGTATTAAGAACTTCTAATGCATGATCTCATTTGGCTCTCACAACCGCCTTAAATGCCAGATCCTACTGCCATCATTGTTGGACTGAGGAGGGTACTGAGGCTTAGAATGGTCAATGATTTTTTCAAGGTCAACTTGCTCAAGAACCAGTAAGTGTCAGAGCCAAGTTTTAAACCCAAGCCTGTCTGACCCAAAGCCCAAGCTCTTCATCCACTATGTATTGTCAAAAGAATTGATCTAGAGTTTTGGAGTTTAGTGCAAGAGCTTGAAGGCAGGAGACATGTACTATGTCCGAAGTCCTTTCTCACCCCTCCATTAGTGGCTGCTTGACTACACTGGAAATTTAGAGAACTTTTCTACCTTGAATCCCAGTTATGGCTTACATCCATTTAGTATTATAGCTTCAGTTTGTGTCTGTCCCTTTTGATATGTCTTAAGCTCCTTGAAGGAAAGACCTACATTTAAAAAAATCTAAGTGGATTATCTAAGTGGAAGCTCTGGCACCCAGTAGTAGTCAAAATTTTACTGTAAGAAGGCAGTGTGGAAGTACATAAGTGTTGCCATCAGAACATCTGCCTTTGATATTTAATCTTGCTACCTGCAGACTTTGTGATACTGGACACGACACTTAACCTCTCTGAGGGTCTGTGCCCCGGTTCCGGAATACAGGTGATTTTTTTTTTTTTTTTTTTGTAGTGTTAGAAGGTCTAAATGACCACAGGCATGTGAAGACCCTTTGAAATTTGTAAAACTCACTGCCTCTGTGAGGTATACTGTGAGTACCTCTACTGTTTCTGCTGCGAGCTTTGCCTCAGCCTTGCAGCATCCTAGGCTGTTTGACAGTTGCCTAAGCTCATTTGTCTCCCCGGCACCCAGCCGTGTTCGTCTGAGGTAGATGGTGTTACTAATCGGTATTGCCCATGTCGAAAAGATAATCCGCTTCATTTAGAGTTGACTGTAACAAAATTGGTGGATTTGAGGTTTATATTCTTTCATGTCTTCTGCCCACATTTGTTCCAGGTCCTAAGGAGATGTCAAATGAACATAAATCTAGATAACTATTAGGAAGAGGAAGGAAAGTAAGGGTCTACACAGCTGAGGTTGCAGGTAATTGGCTCCCCAGCTATTGAAGGTTAAGTGTGGTGACTCATCAAAGCACACTGTTCTTCCTAAGGGTCTTTATCATCCACACTTAACCTGGTTTGCTCTATGCGGCAGAGAACATAAAGACCTCATGAAGCTGACATCTTAAAAAGCTTTTAGAAACTAATAAATCAAAGATTCAAGAATCTCTTTAAATTTAACATTCGCTTCAAATTCAACATTCTCTTGCTTATTATCAAATTCTTAATTTTAGAGAAAGATCTCTTTTTTTTTAATTTCTATATACTTTATCTTCAGTCATAACAAATTCTCCCAAGATTTTTGAATCCTTAAACATCTACTACTCCATAAAGGTAGATATTATTTCCAGCTGTTTTCTTCTTCTTCTTTTTTTTAAAAAAGATTTTATTTATGTATTTATTCGACAGAGAGAGACACAGCGAGAGAGGGAACACCAGGCAGGGGGAGTCGGTGAGGAAGAAGCAGGCAATCCTGTCAATCAGAGAGCCCCACTCAGGGCTCGATCCCAGGACCCTGGGATCATGACTTGCGGTGAAGCCAGATGCTTAACGACTGACCCACCCAGGCACCCATTTCTCCTCCTCCTCCTCCTCCTCCTCCTCCTCCTCC
>NC_081571.1:24812199-24922054 GCF_022355385.1 Mustela nigripes
CCTCCTCCTCCTCCTCCTCCTCCTCCAGGCACCCATTTCTCCTCCTCCTCCTCCTCCCTTCTTCTTCTTCTTCTTCTTCTTCTTCTTTTTTTTTTTTTTTTAAGATTTATTCATTCAAGTCAAATTGACAGTTTTACCAAAACGGTTTTAGCCATACAATGCTAACAAGGACATATTTCATACAGTTTCATTTCAACATTTTCTTTCAGCCATCTATATAAAGAACTACTTAGAATCATTAAATTGTTATAGGAATAAATGTTTTAAGAGCTTTAAAAAGTTCTCTTCAGGGGCGCCTCGGTGGCTCAGTGGGTTAAGCCTCTACCTTTAGCTCAGGTCATGATCTCAGGGTCCTGGGATTGAGCCCTGCATTGGGCTCTCTTCCTGGCAGGGAGCCTGCTTCCCTACTCTCTCTGCCTTCCTCTCTGCCTACTTGTGATCTCTCTCTCCCTGTGTCAAATAAATAGATAAAATCTTAAAAAAAAAAAAAAAGTTCTCTTCACCATTTCACCTCCAGTAAACAGTCTTGGGAAGGTAATGTGAGAGACAGTATTTCTTATATTAGTGAAAAACTGGGAAAAACTCTAAGTTCCAACTTTAGGGAGATGGTTAAATAAATTATTACTTATTGAATAATTTTCAGTCATTAAAGATGGTAATTTAAAAAATATATGGAAAGATGTTGGCTAATATAATATTCAGTGAACACCCAGGTATACATATTTTAATATTCCAAGCATCCCACTTTGAAAATATATTCATATTTATAGAGAGAGGAAACTCACCAATATATTTACCAGGTTACCTATAGGTGATGGAAATATACATAAGATTCATTTTTATTTTAAATCTTTTCTATTTTCCAAAGGTTTGACAAGGGGAACATTTAAATTTTATAATCAGGAAATGTATTACTTTAAATATGCCTAACATAACACTCATGTTATTACTCTGCCAAATTTTTACACTATGATAAAACATCGAAAGCATTATATTTCTAATGACTTCAAAGAATAAAAATAAAGAACTTGGGCTGCAGAGTTCAATAGTCTTTAACCTGCTTTTAACCTTCTTACACATGTTTATTTCCTTGATTTTGTAGGTCCATTTGACTGGGCAGACAACAGAACTTTCTGGAAGAGTTTCTGAAATCCTTCAGACTATAAAGTATTTTGTGATGTTCTCCTTCATTGGATCCTGCTGAAGCACAATAGGCTGGGGTTGTGGGTGGGGCAGAAAGAACTGATGACCTCATTTAGTGCAAAGTCTAGTATGGTTATGGTTATGAGCAAGTCATGGATTTTGATCCCAGCCAGGTCTATCAATAACTGCTAGCTCCCTTACATGAATTAACTGACATTACTGAGGTTAGTGTGATGCCTGGCCCCACAGTTAGCTCTCAGTAAAAATTACCTCTCACTGAACTTCAAAAGAGGTAGAACACTTTCATCAACTCTGCAGGCATAAGCTGTTACAATCTCAACAGGTGTAGTCAACTGGCTGTCTTCTTGGTAGGAAGGAAACAATTAACAGGCTGAGTCTTGTGTTTTGTTGTTGTTGGACATGGGGAGGAGGGGAGGATTCGAAAACCCCAAAAGGGCTGTATCAGGGAAACAGAGTTGGAGGCAGCAGATCTAAGACTTTAATTTTGGAGGAGTAGGTTGGGGACAGAAGTGGAGTGACCTGGCTAATAACTATCTTTGGAGCAGCCGATTAGGGTGTGTGAGAGCTGCTCTTGCTCCTGGACCTCCCAGACACCTCAGCCCAGTGGACAAGGAGAGGAGGCCATCATGGCTCCTGTCACTGTCACCTCCCTTCCAGCACAGTGGTCAAATGCCTCCTTCCCCTGAACCTGCAACCCAGGGAAAAAGAAGAATAGATAGTTCTGGACACATTGATGAACAACTCAACAATCACTATGATGAACAATCAGTACCCACCTTCTCCGCCAGTCACCGGTGTCAAGTCTCAGGGGCAGCCAGTGGAAAGTGAGACTTCTTCCTCTTCTGACTCCTCTATTTTTGGCTGCCAAGGGTGACAGAAACTATTGCATTGGTTCAAACAGGGGTTCACATGTACTCAGGGAAAATGAGGCAGGGAGAAGTACCTGGGGTGGCAGAAAAATCAAGAATTTGACATTTGGGGCTTTGAATTACTTAGAAGTTACTTTGGGAAGTTACTTAGAAAGCAGTTATTCGGGGCGCCTGGGTGGCTCAGTGGGTTAAAGCCTCTGCCTTCGGCTCGGGTCATGATCCCAAGGTCCTGAGATCGAGCCCCGGGTCGGGCTCTCTGCTCAGCAGGGAGCCTGCTTCCTCCTCTCTCTCTCTCTTCCTGCCTCTTGGCCTACTTGTGATCTCTCTGTCAAATAAATAAATAAATAAAAAGAAAGAAAGCAGTTATTCTGGGAACGGTTTACAAGAGAGGATCTTTGTCCTGTTGGATGAGGAAATTTGAATTAAAAAGAAAAGTAAGCTGCTTTTGTATTACCACATTGGTGAGTGATTCCTAGAGAAACAGAGATAGAATTTCCGTTTCAAAGACCTCTGGGTGGTTCCCCTGGTTCTTAGGAGACTCCAGTGGCAGAATGAGGCTAAAATCAGTTCCAATCCTCTGCCACCTGACTGGCAACTCACCTGAGAAGAGAAAGTTGGTTAGTTCAAAGCCACCATTTGGCTTGGCCTGTGAGGGGTAGGGCAGCCTAGACTGACTTTCAATAGCCTCTCTTGCAGTTCCCTGGGACTGATGCTCGTTGTCCAGTCTACATTTAGATGTAGTATCTTGCTACTTCTGGTAAATATGAATTGGGTTTTTTTTTTTCAGTGAGAATCTGATATCCTGGACCAGGAGGATCACCCAGGATATGTCAGGCCTCTGATGGAAGTGATGGATAAATGGTAGAGGGAAGGTGCCTTTACTTAGAGAAAATAGCTCCTTTCTGTGGTCTGTAAATTTGAGACAGTCATAGTCTCCACATTGCTGCCTCCTGGCTCACCTACTGGCTCTTCCTTTCATCTAGAACTCTCCAGATTGTAATAAAATACTGTGCATTTGAAAAAGATGTATCCTATTGGAGACTAACTTCTTTGGGCTGTGAAGGTCTTTCTTTCTTCTTTCTTTCTTTCTTTTTTAGCTTTAGAGTTCTTTATTAAAATGCAAACATTCAAGGAAGGAGTAATATCTGCAGCATTTTTCAGCTAATACCTTACCACCATCCCTTATTATCACTGTGAAAGCATTTACTGAGTCCTTACGGCCTATGTATTTATGTGTTTGTTTCTTCATTTGTTCATTTGTCTGTTATTTAAAGTTGGGTTTACTGAGATATACTTTACATATGGTTAAATTTATGCTTTGCAGTGTACAGTTCCATGACTTTGGAAAAAACATGGCGGTCATGTAACCAATGTCACAACCAAACTATAGAGCATTTCTATCACATCCAAAGGTATGATGTCACACTTATCACACACACAAAGGCCTTTATCCTCCAACCCTAGGCCCTGTCCATCATGGACTTGTTTTCTGTCCCTATAGGTTTGCCTTTTCCAGCTCTTACTATTTACAAAAATAAAAGACCCTCTCCTCAAAAAATATTGAGTTCCAAACTATATTGATTTCTGTTTGCAATCTAGTTTAATAGCCATTTCCCTTGGGGAGAGCATGTATAATCCTTCAGACTCATTTCCAGGCTCGGCTTCCAGCCAAGCACTTGATAATGGAAGCCATGGATGTGAGCTGGGAAAAGAAGAAAGAGAACTAGGCAGGATGGCCATTTAAGTGGCGTTAGGGAGGTTGGAGATTGCTTTAAGAAGCATTCATCTGGCTGTAAGCCCTGGAGGTGGGTGAGTCCTAGAACACCTTTCACCTGGGTTTCTGTTTGCCTACTTTTCCCAAAAGTAAATTCAGGTCAGAGGCAAACTGTAAACTGTGAGGATTACTTCCTGACTTTTGATCTTTTGATCTTCCCCTTTCCTCACTCAGTGTCATCTGCTTTGGGTGGATGGTTGTGAAGGGCAAAGGACAGAGGAGACTAGAACTACTCTCATATTTCTGGCTTCAGCCACTGGATAGGTAATGGTGCCAGTAACAAGGGAGAATAATGAGGGGAAATAGTATTTCTTGCACTTCTACTATGTGCCAGGCATTCGTGATTTCGTTTAGTTCTCTCAGTAATCAAATGAGCCGCAAAGGGAGAGATCCCTGTCCCCAACAATGCCAGGGAAATTCCCCACACCCCTGCTTCCCAGCATCCATTGATGAGTTTACCCTTTCACACCTTCCTAAAGTTCCCTCCCTTTCCTTCACACTGCTTTGTCTTAATTCAACATCATCATCTCTGGCCTACATGTTTTGCAATCCTCTATTAGGATTCTCTCCATTCCAATCTGGTTCTAATTTATCCCCTTCATGGCTACCAAAGTTATTTTTCTCAAATGTAAATCGGGTTATACTTGTCCCCTGCTTAAATTCCCTCTGTGACTTTCCATTGTCTTCAGCACAGGAGTGCAACGGTAGCTCCTGGTAAACAAGGATCCTTGATCCAACCCAAGTTCCTCTCCTTACCTCCTCTGTTGTGCCCAGAAATCTGCTGGTGGCCCCAGGTGACCCTGTTAGTTCATGCTAATCTTCTCTCCCTTGCTCTGTCCTAGCCATGCCCTGGGATGCACAGCATCTCCTGTTCTAGACACAGCACCAACGTTAACCCTTCCTGAGAAGGCTCTCCTGTTCCCTCCCCAAAGACAACCTTGACCTTTCTTTTCCTGGTTCTTCACTACAACCTGACATCATTCTATCACAGTCCTTTCCCAGACTTTGATGCACTCATGTGCTTACACCTCTGGCTCTGGCTGGTGAGCACTCTTTTCTTTGCCTTCCTGCACTGCAATTCTTAGTAAATGACAAAGTCCTATTTTAAATTCTTATTTTCCACAACACGACTAACTCAGAGTTGAAATTTGAACCTAGAAAATTGGCTGATACCCAAACCCATGTTATTTCTACTGCACATTTGGGAAGAAAGAGGATTTTATTTTGGAATGCATTGTATTTGAGATTCCTATGGTCACTGAGGTGACTGTGTGTAGTAGGCAATTAGAAAGAAGAGTATGGAGCTCAGGAAGTTTTGGGTTGGATTATCAGTAAATAATTGTTTGGTAGTTTCTAAACACTCTTACTTTTAGAAGCTCCTCTCCACATCAAATAAACATATATCAAAATATTTTGTGTGCAATATATTTTTACATGGATAATCATATGAGTTAAATTGCAGATGACTATTTGACATGATTATCAAACATTTCCTTGTTCAATTTCCCTTTCTTCCTTATTCTTTCTCTTTATCCTTTCCTTTACTTCTCAAATATTTCTTTGACCTTTGAAAAGATAGCAAACTTATAGTACCCCTTTAGTACTTGTTGGGTAGAATATCCCTCATGTCAGTGGCAATTGAAGCCCTGACCCCAGAAGAGCAAGGGATGGCTGGAGGTGGGGAGATTAAGGCCTCTGAGAACCTACCTCTGCACCCAACAAGCTGTTCTAAATAGAGACCGCAAATAAAAATAGCTAGTCTACTCTGTAAGCTCAGCTTCAAGACAAATCTAGTTTTCCTTGTGTAGAAATTCTGAATTTGGCTAAGTGATATTTCCTTCTCAAATGGGTAGATGGCCAAAAAATCCCAATAGAACACTTGTTCCGGTAGAGGAACAGGAGCCTGGGGAGAGGGCCCACATGGTAGGCAAAGGATAGAGGTATACCATATAGTAGAGAGCAAGGATTTTTGAAAGGGAAGAAGATGATGGTGAGAGGGGTTCAGTAAAAGAGAAAATAGTCCATTAAAATAGGCAATTCAGGAGCTATTGGTGGCAGAGTCAGCCTGTCTCAGGCTAAGTGAGAGGGAGCTAAGGAAAGAGAGCAAGTATAGACAATGTTTTAAAGATACTAGACCTTTACGGGGAGGAAGGAGAGATGGAGGGCACAGGTAGATACAATTGGGGTTTGTTTGGTTTTATAATAGGGGAGCTGATAGATGCTAAAGGAGGCTAAAGGGAAGGAGCCAGTGGAAAACGTGGGCTGTTGCCCATACTCCTGGCTAAAGTTAATTCCTTTATTTCCATTCAATTCTGTCACTCTGTCTCCTCAAGGACATAGCTCCAGCAATTTTCTCTTTTTCTCTAATCTGATGAGTTTTTCCTCTCTACTGGATCTTTTCTTTCAGCACACAAACCCACTAAGATTTCTCTCATCTTAAAAACAGACAAAATACTGACCAAACAAAAATCTTTTGAACTCATTTCCCCCATTCAATCCATTGCCTGGTTTCCCCCTTCCATTCTCAATGAAACAGCTTGAAAGAAGTTTCCGTATTAGTTGTCTCTAATTTCTCATCTCTCATTTTCTCCTTGATTAGTTCCTGTGAGGAGTGGCAGGATGGAGGGCTATGCTCACCTGTTATATTGAAAGTTCCCTGTCAAAGTTCTCAAAGAACTTAGATGGCTAAACTAAGGTCAATGAACAGTCCTCATTTTCTGTGACGTAAATGCAGCATTTGACACATGTGATCACCCCTATCTCTTGATGTACTTTCCTCACTTGACCTCCAATCATCAGTCCTCTTGTCTTTTTTATATAGAGATTTCACCCTATCTCATGACTTGGACCTCTCCCCAGAACTACAGACTGGATATCCAACTGCACATTCAATGTCTCCGCTTGGATATCTAGTTAGCATTCAAAACCAAGCTCCTAATAGTTCACTCCAATACCTGATCCTTCCAAAAATGTTCTTCATCCCAACAAATAACTCCAAGTTTATAGTTGCCAAGGTCCAGTGCTTCAGGATTACCCTCAACTCTTCTCTTGTTCTGTTACCCTACATCTGATTTCTTAGCAACAACTGTTGGCTCTACCTTCAACATAGAGCCAGAATCTGGTTACTTCCTACCACCTCCACTGCCAACTCCCTAGAGACCAGGGCCTTTCCAGACCACCATCATCTTTTACCTGGATTTTCTACATCAACCTCCTAACTACTCTGTACTTCTACCCTTGTGCCCTTAATCTAGTCTCAGAACAGCAACCAAGATGCTGGATGTAATCCAGATTACATCACTCCTCTGGTCAAAATCCCCCAGTAGCTTTGCAGCTCATTCAGTATAAAAGCCCATTGCCATGGCCTATAAGACCTCACTGATCTCCTTTCATTGAGCCCTTGATATACCTTGGGCACACATATGCTGTTCCAGGCATGTCACATCTCAGGGCCTTTTCACTTGTTTTTTCTGCCTGGAATCCTCATCCCCTTGTCTCCTTCAAGTTTTTGTTTAAATGTTATTTTCTAAGTGTGACAACAGCCATTCTATTTAAAATTTTAGCATTTTTTGCTTGAGGCATCACTTCTGATTCTGTGCTTTCTCTCTCTTACTGGGGTAAGGACTTTTGTCTGTTTTATCCACTGTGATATCCCCAGTGTCTAGGAGAGTTGACAATACCAGAAAGCAGAGGGGTTATTGATGGATCGAGGTTCAGAAGGGAGCATGTGGAAGGACAGATGCCAAAAATACTAAATTCTTATTTTAGGAAGCAAGGCAGAGTAGGGAACCAAGAAAGTTCCTGATACCATCATTTGCATGTTGACTAAAGCAAATCAATACCAGTGTGTCACCTTTCCTACATATTTATATTTTCAAGGCTTTTATCTCTAATTGTGGTGAGGGAAAATAAACTTTTTTCCTGTGTTAAAGGAATTGCCTGTAATATCAAGAACATTGGTGGATATTTACTCAGAAAGTGCAGAAGCCTCTCTTGACCTTCAAATTGTCTTACACCTGAGATAATGATGCTTTGCTGTTGAAGGCATATGATTTCTGAAGCATCAAATGAAATTATTATTAGCAATAATGTTATTAGTAGCTGTAATAGGAGTAGTAGTATTGTCTTGCTTGGCTGTGATGCTGGTCCTGTTGTGTCTTCTTCCATCCCTTGGACCCAACACTCATCATATCCTAAGTGTCCAAAGCCAATGTTGCCAAACTCTTCCGTGAGGACCCTCTCTTCCTCTTCAGCATGAAAATTCTGCTGGTCATCCCAGCAAATAATCTCAGACCCCAAGTCACAGATTTTCCTCAGCTTTACATCCTTAATGCTTAACCTGGGCAAAGTGGGTAATTTCATTAACTGTTCAAGGACAAGTACAGGGGTAAGATGTGGCAAAAATGGAAGAAGAAAAGACCAGGAAGGAGACTGGACAATGAGGGGAATAGGTAAGAATATAGAAAAGTTTGGCTGTACTTGGGGGCATGGGTACTGGTCATAATGCTGATTGCCAGATTAGTCTTGTTTATTAGTTTTATCTAAGTATAACATGAACATTCTATAAGAACTAAGTGTACATGAGCCACATGGGATACTTGGTTTTATTATTTTGTACATAAATCTTCATATTCTTGAATCTGAATAGTTTTGCAACCAGAAAATAGAGGGAGCATTTGCAGGAAAGCAAAGACAAACATGCTTTTTCATGGTTGTGAACTCATGAACTTCAAGGGATTCATGAAGTTCAAGAGATCCTCCTTAATTAATCAGAAGATTACTATTTAGCAGGTTTCTGCAGTGAATGGCTTGTTTTGTCATTTAGGGTAGATTATTTTGACCACTTTATGCCTCAGTTTGCTTGAACACAGGAGTAGCAACTAAGGATAATATGAATGTGAGAAGGAATGGTGGTAAAATAAAACAAAAGATACTGATAGGTACCCAGGTTTAAATTGGAGAGAACTGAATTATACAACATCCAAGTTCTACAATCTTCACTGTATTTCATTCATGTACCACAGGGATCTACATTAAAGAACTTTTTCATAGACCTGGTTTGGGGTCCACTCTAGTAGTTTTTGACGGTTAGGCTTCTCAGTTTCAGAGAAGAGAATTCTTAGCAGAAGAAGTGCCTTCATAAGCGTCATTTAAAGACAAGTTTCGTCAGGCAGACCTTCTTTAGATTCCAGCAATGTCATCAGAGCACCCTGCAATTGTTACTTGCTTATCCAAAATCTGCCTGGGGGACCTAAGAAGATTTTTCTACTGACAGTAAAATGTGGCTATCCTAATTAAATACCTTAAAAATGTAAGAGGTCAGGGTTTTTATATAACCTACATTTTCCTATTGCTTCTCTTATGGAAAATGAGAAGTTTATTTTAAAAACTCCTCAGTATAAAGGATTGTACATCTTGTGTATTTCAGTTTTAAGTACTTAGATTTTACTCTATAAGGATAGAATCCAGAACAATGGTTTGTCATCTGTAATTGTATAAAACAGAGACATGCTGAAGATTAATGTCATTTGCATGACGAATTGTGGTCCATGCTTTATTTCTAATATTTTTTCTTATTTGTAGGTGCTCAAAATATTAGAATGCATTTGACAGCATGTAGCTGTAAGTTCCATGCATTCCTACTGCTGGTGGGTGCCTCTATGTGGCTGTTCTTAGTTCCCTCATATTTATGCATAAGCTGTGTTATTAATGTAAGGAGGAGATGGGGTCAAACACACATTTAATGTTGGACTTGGATCTTAGAGTCTTCATAGGATTTGAAATATGAAATTTAATCTTTTAGTATTCTATAAAGAAAAAAGTGTTTTTAGTAAAAATACAGCCTGAATAAAATTTGAAACCTCAGCTTCCTACCATAAAGTTTCTTCTCTCCATTAAAACATGGTTTCTTATCAAAAGAAATAAACTTTGAGAAGTCAATTGGTTCTAGAGAAATCCAGTGGTTTCTTTTTATATTGTATACATGTTGAGTAAGGGCACTTGTTGAAAGGTATTAGATACAAAATGACAAAAGAAAAACAGAAAAGAATTCATTATTTCTGGTATTCTCTTCACTCTTCTTTGCAAGAGTGGGAGGCAGGGGCAGTATCAAATAGGTGAGTTAGTTGGACATTCTTGCTTCTTTTTTTTAAAAGATTTTATTTATTTATTAGAGAGAGAGAGAATGAGCATGAGTGAAGGGAGATACAGAGGGAGAGGAAGAGGGAGAGAGAATCTGAAGCGGACTCTGAGTTGAGTGTGGAGTCTGACGGGGGGGCCCTATCCCTTGACTGGGAGACCATGACCTGAACTGAAACCAAGAGTCAGATTTTTTTTTTTAAAGATTATTTATTTATTTATTTATTTGACAGAATGAGAGATCACAAGTAGGCAGAGAGGCAGGTGGGGGTGGTGGTGGGAAGTAGGCTCCCTGCTGAGCAGAGAGCCCAACAGGGGGGCTGGATCCCAGGACACTGGGGTCATGACCTGAGCTGAAGGCAGAGACTTTAACCCACTGAGCCACCCAGGTGCCCAAGAGAAGGTGTTTAATCGACTGGGCCGACTGCCCCACTTGCTCCTTAAAAGTAGCCCAAAGTCTGCATTTTTCTGGACAGGTATATCCCAGAGAATATGCTAGAATTCTAGAGACTTTTCAAGTAAAATAACCTGGAGATTTCCTTCTCATGGCTTTAGTCACATAAGATAGATTCTTAGATACAAGAATAAGCAGCTGCTTCTTGTCCCATTTTTCCAGTGGCTATATGAAAGCTTATGGATCTCTCGTTTTTAATTACTGAAGTATAGTTGACATAGAATGTTATATTAGTTCCAGGTACACAACAATTATTGGACAATTCCATACATTGCTCAAAGCCCACCACAATAAGTCACCATCTGGCACCATACAACATTATCACAATAATACTGACTATATTCTCAACACTGTACTTTTCATATCCATGATAAAGAAGAGGTGGAGTGTGTGTGTGTGTGTGTGATGGAGAATTACTGAGCCATGAAAAGAAGAATGGAATCTTGCCATTTGGCACAACATGGGAAGACCTAGAGGGTATGATGCTAAGTGAAATAAGTCAGACAGAGAAATTTCACTTATATGTGGAATAACAAAAACAAACAAACAAAAAACCAAATAGACCCTTAAATATAGAGAACAAACTTGTAGTTACCAGCAGGGATGTGGGATGGGGAGGGTGGGTGAAATAGCTAATAAAGGGGATAAAGAGGTTCAAACTTCCAATTATCAACTACTAAGCCCTAGAAATCATCTCTTCTCTCCAGCTCAGGCATAGCACCAGCACTGTAATGGCCACTTCCCCGAGCAGTCTGCCCTCTCACTCCTACGCTTGCTACTGACCCCAAAGAAGTATTTGAGGGGTGAGTAGTTAGTGTAAAAACAATGGACTTTCCAGTGAAAAGGAAACTAACTTATCCTTACAAATGAATTTGGATTTTCCTTTCTTCTCCCCTGTCATTGACTGTTGAGAAATATGTTTAGTTTATTTCAAGAAACTTTACAGTTGTGCTCCAATAATAATAACTTCACTTTAGACTCGAGAAATGCTTCTATGTCCCAAATTTTAGAGAAAAATGAGACTTGACTCTCTGTTAATCTGGACACAAGGAGGTAGTGCCGTGCTCCCCAGGCTTCTCAGACTCAAAGCCTCTCTTTATAGAACACATATTTTGAGATGCCTCTTTCCTTTCCTGAAATGAAATTTTCAGATAGTGTAACCTAAGTACACACAGAGTAAAAAATAAATTTGAGATCCCAACTATCCTATAAAAGAGGAATATAAATAATGTAACTTAAAACAATCTGCATGTCCATTTGTAAATGGCTAGAGTGCTAAATGAATGGTACAAATTTCCAAAACATTTCACAGGAAGTGGAACTAATCTGGGGGAGAAGCTGTGGTGCCCTGCCCTGTCTGGTGTCGGGAGTTGTAATAAGCGAGTTTAGAAGTGAGCTCTCTGTGACTTAGAGCAAGTTCCCTATTTCTGCTGAGCCTTAGTGCCCTCATATAAAGGAGGACACGATTCCACAGGAATGTTCTTTACATTTCATACCGTATTACATATGTAGTGCCTGGTACAATGTCCAGCTCAAACTAGGACCTCGAAAAAGTTGATTCTTGTCATTTCTTTGCCAGAGAAGTCTAAGTGACCACGGGTCCCAGTCTTCTTTGCTCCCTGTGCAAGGTTCAGTCTCCTGGGGCAAGTGACAAGTGGGAGTAGTTCAAAGATTGAGCTGTTACAGAAACGCTCACTTTTACTGCTCTGCGCTCCTTCTTCAAGTAGATGGAATAAATACGGGTCAAATTTCTTGTTCTTCTCAGTGGAGTCTCCGCAGGCTCATGGCTTTATGCACATTCCAACTACCTGTCATTGCAGGTAAGGGCACTTTGCAAGCTGTTGCTAGGTGTGTCGAGGACTGGACTGTTACTCGGAAAGCAATCTGCAGTCTCTATTTTTCCAGGACAAGGGTTTGGGAGGGTTAGGCATTTATAGAAGCAGGTGGAGCTGGTGGGAAATGGTTCTAGCACTCCATGCTTTTTATACTATTAGCACTCTATGCTAACTAAGAAGGAGACACCAAAGGGATTTTCTTTTTAATCTCTAAAAATAATTTGCCCGTTTCTTTTTTAAACTGATGACCTCCAAATAAAATCCTCTAAAACATTTTGGAGGAGAAGAAGGCAACTTTCTCAAGAAAATGACTCAACCTACACTCTCACGTTGCAGTTTAGGACGGGATTCTTTGGGGGGAGGTGCGTTGAGAGGAAATTTTAAAGATATGTGCTTCCCCCACCTCCCCCCCATTCATTTAGAAATCCTTGTGAACGATGATGTTTTAACTCTCGTGCTTTCATGTTTGTGAAAGCACAGCAGAATGCAGACCTTCTTCTGCATAGCAAAATAAGGTTCTTTAAAAACTATCTAGCAGCAAAATGTCATCCCCTATTTTATACCCTCATAAACAAGCTCAATTGGATGAAAAGGGCTTGTGGCCGCGCAGGTCTCTCTGGTTACTGCCCCTTCTAGGTTTCCCTTCTCTGCTCGATTCTTCTTTTTGATAAGAGATCAGGTAGCCATGACAACACTGCACAGTGGAAGTCCTTTCATTTTTGTGCTTTACATAATCCTGAAAACAAATCTGCTATCTGTTTGACATTTGCTTCCTTTTCTTACAAACGTTTTTTTCTCTAATCTTAGCACAGTATCTCCTCAAAGAAACTTGCTACTTCAGGGGATTTGCTGCCACTGCGGTGACTTCCTATTAGTAGCAGGGTTGACTTTGCATTATCTGAGGCTCGGATTCCCGCCATGGATTCTCCCCACACGCACTTCGAACTAAATCATAGCTCTAGTATCCTGTTCTTGAAGACTAGCAAGACTGAGAGTTCACTGGAGTGAACTCTGATTTGAGGCTCACAGTCCAAGTTCATGTGGTTCAAAATGGCAGCTATTGTTATTAGGTGGACCCCTAAAACTCAGCCTCCTAGAGCTGGTTTGATAAAGATAATTCTGGTAGGAAAGCTTCTAAAGCCCATGGTAGATCTGGCGTGCTGAATTTACACTCAGCCAAATTTTCATGGCATGATAACCTACCTTGATTTAATATTTCTTGAAAAATCAAGATTCTAATATAATGTAATATAATGAATCTTGACAATCTGCCTTTGAAATGAAAATGTGTATTGTACATGTTTGGAAATGTTAGAATTCTGAGCCATACCAAATGACTAGGTTTTTTTTCTTTTTCTTTTTCTTTTTTTCTTCTTCTTCTTCTTTTTTTTTTTTTTTTGGTCCTATCAATGCAACAGAAGGTTTGATTCCCTGCTGTAATTTCTAGAGACTCAGTAATGAGGACTTCTCCCACAAAAAGGTAATGACTCAGTTTTCTACATTAATGGCTACAAGGAGATGCAGACAAGTTGAATGCATAATGGTTTGTGGTCAGAGGGAAGGAGAGTGATCATGAGGCCATTGTTTTGAAAAGAGACCCAGTTCTCTTTACCCACTGGCTTCAATTGTGTTCAGACCAATCAACTTGTTATTGATTTGATTTATTTCCCTAATGGTTGTGCTCTGTGCCCGCTCAGGAGTTCTAGTGTAGAAGACACGTGGAGCTTTCCCCTACATGTCTGCCTATTAAGTGCCATTGAGTTTAATGAGTCTTTTCCAAAGCACCCAACTCCCCGGTCTTTATTCAGACCATCTCCTGGGAATTAGAGCTCAGAGAAAGGACTGCAGAAAGAAGCCTACTAATTTGTTGAATGATCTTCTGTTTCCTTTTAAGGACGTGTTTGTCCTCGCTGGAACGTAGGAGAGTCCGTGTGTAGTCACATGAAGTGTCATCATGTCACTGTCCTTCAAAATGACCAGGTATTCAAATGACCTCCCTTCAGAATGACGGGGGCAAGCTCCATGTGCACTGTGAAAGTCATGGCCTGACTAAGATGGACCAGCAGATTAAGAGTCAATTCAGCTTATTCTGTGTCAGCTCAGAGGAGGGTGTTTTTTTCTAATTCCCATGCCTGCAGTGACTGTGGGGAAATTGTTTTCCTGATATCACTATCCAAACTTGTGCTCCTGGACGAACAGCTATCATGATGGGCAGTATTGCGGGGGGGGGGGGGGGGTGTGGAGAATAAGAAGATAGAAGCTGGGGGTCAAGGGGAAAATAAACGCACAGACATATTAGTATCTTAACTGATGTCAATTTGGTTTTGGATTCCAGATTTTGTGTGACCTAGAGGGCAAGATACTTATCTCTCTGTGGTTTTGTATCTTCATCTTAAAATCATATAATCCTACGCCGTAGAACTGTTGTGCAGATCACTGAGATAATGACTGTAGAGCTCTTGGTGCAGTGCCTCAGCAAATAGCAGGCCTTCAGTAAATATTAGCTATGGTCATTATGATCGTCACTTCCCTTTTCCAATCCCAGACTGTGACCCTCAGCGTTTACTTTCCCGGCCACTTTGTAGAAGCTGACAATGAGTTCTGTGACACTGAGAGGAAAAGGACAGAGAGAAAGAAGGGAAGCTAGAGGATGAGGAATGAACAAACCACATCGGGATGGGACTCAAAGCGTAAAAGTCTACATTAAAGTCTACATGGAGATTTGATCAGCAACACGCCTTGAACCAAGGAGAGTCTTTTAAACTCAAAATAGATGGACTTGGGTTATTATTTTATTTATTTTGGCATATCACATCTAGTGATTCTAAATAAAGGTTAGCCTGAAGATGGTTAAGAACTTGTTTCCTATAATTACTATTTTTGAATTCAAAAAATAGAGGGCAGGTCCTATTTTCTCCTCTCTCTCTGACTCACATCAAAGGAGAAGCAAGTCTTGTCTCTTGCTGTCCCTGTGGTCAGCTGATCTTTGTTTCCCTGATGGGTACCCACCTTTAAATACTCCAGGGGGCAGGGCTTAGGCCCTCTTCTGTCCACATTTAAATGCAGCATATGCCTTTTTCTCTTTTAAAAAAACTTTCAACTGGAAACCAGCCGGCTTTACAAATAGACATTTAGCCTTAATGGTTTGCCACGAATATGCTCTATGCTGTACTTATCATCTATTTAAGCTCTTTGGTGACAGGGAAAAATTCAAGGCTCAGAAAATACGCTTACTTGCTTTAAACAAAATGCCACAATGCCATCTTCAAAGCCTCTGAGATCCATTTGAAGCAAATGTGTCTAATTTGGGTATTCTTTGAACTTGCTGGATTGAAATACTGTATAGAAATCCCCAGTTTTAAGCCAACTTTTTTTTTTTTTTTTCCCCTGACAGCTGCAAGAATGACAGAAAACACCCTGGCCTAGAACTCATGGCCTTGGGCTATAGAACCAGGTCTGCTCTAACTGTGACCTTGGGTCAGTCACAATCTTTTCCAGTCTCAGATTTTTCATACATAAAATGGTGAGGTTGAACGGTTATTTTTCATATGGCTGGTTTCACATTTGTGAGGCCCCGTGTGAAATGAAAATGGGGACCCCTTGTTCCAAAAAAGCAGGACAAGAGTGCTGTAAGGTGCTCTAACATCACAGCGGTATCTTTCCTCCACAGTGTTTCAGCTTGTCATGATGTCTTTTAATTTGCCACTTAATTTAACGTCCTTCTAAGTAAAGAAGCATTAAAATGGGAAATCATCAGTATGAATTTTACCGTTCATCTTTATATTTTGCAACGCCAGTTCTAAGTGCAAATGTAAGAGCTTTTACCTTGCGGGGAATCACAGAAACACAATTAGTGTTTTGTAGCTCTTACGTGCGTATGTATTTCCTTAGACTAGCAGAAACACCACACAGGACTAACCGCACGGTTTTCATTTCACTTGTTGGTACATGTACATTCTGTCAACACTTCTTACCTTCAGTTCCTGATGGCTGAGAAAGGACTGCAAGGAAGAGATCCTGGGGACTGCTCTCTTTCCCTCCAGCAGAAGTGCTTGGCTCTCACAGAGAAGGAACTAAGACAAGTCAGAAAGGATACGACAGAGTTCCTTGGTTGTTCCCACTTCTTAGAATGCAACTGCCTTCTTTCTGCACTGGAAGCACGTTCTATCTCAACAAGCCTCTTGGGGGCTGCCATTTCCCTTCCCTCCACCTATTCAATGTACGAGTGACAGGCTTGCCTCGTGCTCCCTCAGAGCCTGGCTGAGCCACCACGCATGGCAGTGAACTCCCACACTCTGGAATTCTCTGCTCACGGATGTCAGGAGTGCTACATGCTATAAGCCAATGAGGGGCAAAGAACTCCGGACACACGTGGTGCATGCCTCTTCCCTGCTCACATGCATGCGGCCTTGTCCCCTCCACATACAAAAAACAAGTTCAAAGATAAAATCATTAAGTGTTTCAAGATGGATGGCAACTGCATACCATTAACCCTAGGGTGGCATCCGTCTGAGTACAGGACTGTGTGGGACAGCGCAGGTCTCCTGGGCCCACGAAGCTTGCCCTGATCTTTAAATTTCTGGATCCCATGGAATGATCTAACTGCAGCAAGACACAATTCATTCTTGAGCATTTACTTTTTTTAAATCTTTATTGAGTGACTTTTTAGAGTGACTCCAGCTTAAGGAATTTCCAATCAGATCATGACATTAAAAAAAAAATCAACATCATTGAAGTACAATTTACATACATAAAATTCACTCACTGCAAATGAACAGTTTGATTATTTTTAGTAAATGTATCCAGTTGTGCACCCATCACCACAATCCAGTTTTAGAGCACTCCACCAACTCCCCCACCATAAAGTTCCCCGGTGCCCGCTTGCAGTTAATGCGCATTCCCACTCCAACCCAGGCCACACCGCTGGTCATGACATTTGTGCAGCAACTCGTAATGGACAAAATGCACTGCAATGGTTCTGGTTCCATTAGACACAAAGGAGAAATTCCAGGAACTGTGGCTTTTTGGAGTAAGGATTCCTAAAGCATGGGAACTGAAATGGAAAAAGATTTGCCTTTGTGTGCATTTTATTTTATTTTATTATTTTATATTTTATTTATTTATTTGCAAGAGAGACAGAAAGAGAGTGAGCATAGAGCACCAACACGGGAGTGGGGTAGAGGGAGAGGCCGAGAGGGTGTCATGAACTGAGCCTAAGGCAGATGCCTAACCGACTGAGCCACCCAGGTGCCCTTGGTGTGGATTTTTAAAAGCGTGCCTCCTTCAGACAGAGCCTGGGTTGCATTTTCATCTTCACTTTCTGTCACCACCCCCACTCCTAGCTTGGGACTCTTGCAGACACGACCTATGGAACTTTCCTAAGAACAGTGGTCTTAGGGAAGGGACTGGTGATAAGGGCTGGGAAGGATAGCTAAGTCCACACCTACAGATGAGCTTGGACAACTTACTAACTTCTCTGAGCCTCTGTTTCCACTTCTGCACTGTGAGAATAGTAAGACTGACCTTGCAGAGTTGGCATGGGGACGAAGGGTCGCATGAAAAATGGGGCATTTAAAGCCTCTAGTGCATAGGGCTCCAAGATATGGGCAATTGTTGGCTGAAAAGTGTCACGAGCACCATTGTTTACAGTACTGTGTATAAGAGCAGCAACACTCCCTCTTTAAATGCTTAAACTATAAATATGTTCAACTGAATTCATTCATAGACTATACCCCCAACTCTATTTCCAATTTTGGAACAAAAATCAACAGCTACATAGAATTTCACTTGGAAATTTCACTCTGTGGACGCCTGGCTGACACACAGCTCTTCTGTGAGTCCAGTCTTCCTTCCTCCTTTACTTTCCCTTAACCAAAAGGCTCTTTAAATGCTGGTAGGTTTCTGCCAATGGCTAGTGTTTTTCACTCTGGCTAATTTATGTGACTTAACTGGGTATCAATGTCCTCATTTATTAAATGGAAAGGATAGATTACAGAGATTCTAAGGATTTGTTCCTGTTCTAAAATGCAGCTCTCAGGGGTTACCTCCTGGGGCAAGAAGAAACACACCCATACAAAGAAAAGCCACTGTCCGTTCAGATAGAATTTCTTCTCATTACATCTTTCAATTCTTTTTTTTTTTCTTCTGAGTATTTGCAATAAAATTGGTAGGTATTATAACTGACCAAATCTAGCTGTGATCTCATAGCAGGAGGAAGCATCAAAATTGGGGCCCTCCCTTCTCCTAGCCTTTGAAAATTGATGTGTAGCCACCTCCTGGCCCTGTTTGGCTCCTGGGTGTTATCATGGAGGAGGAGAGATTTGCCGTGAAGCAAAGAGAAGAGGTGAGCAGGGAAAGGGCAAAGTCTGCACCAGGCAGGTGATGCCCCCACATGCATTCCAGCGGACGGAAGTGCCGAAACCATTCTATGTCCTTGAGTTATCATGGGATTCCACTGAATTTAGTCTTTCCTGGTTAAAAAATAATTAATAAATCTTTGCCCTTTTTACGAACGACATCCCTGCCTTTCTTTTTATAATGAGAAGCGATTTTAAAAGATAGCTTGTTTTTACAGAAGTGAAAGGGACATTTAAAAGGATAGGAGTCCAATTCTTTCTTTTTAAAATGCTTTGTTATGGAGTACACAAAAGCGGGGAGAACAGCACCATAAGGTCCCATGTGCCCATCGCCCATTTTAACAGGGATCGGTCTGACCGGTCTTGTTTCCTTTGCAGGATCCCCACTACTCACAACCTCACCACAGACTATATTGCAACAAATCACACCATCATATCCTTTCATTTGTAATTTTTTACTGTGTATTTCTGAATGTAAATACCTTCTAAGAAAAACAGAGCCAGAATATAATTACCATACCTCAAACAAAGAGAATAATTCCTTAATATCAGCAAATAGGAGTCAAATGTTTTTAATTATCTAACTTTTTTTTTTCCCCCACAATTGGTTTAGGGTTCAAATAAGGTCCATATATTGCAGTTAGTAAGTTTGTGTTGTAAGTTTCTAATCTAGTGGTTCTCAAAGTATGGACCCTAGACCATCAGCATCAGTATCACCTGGGGTCTTCTTGCCAAGGCTCCTTGGATCAGAAACCCTTGGGGGTGGATCTTCACAAGCTGCCTTCTAGGTGATTCTGATATATACTGAAATTTGAGAAGCTCTGCTCTAACCTTTAGGTTCTCTCTCTCTGCTTCTTAATATTTTTGTTTAAGAAAATGATCGCATGTCCTATACAGTTCCCCATAGACTGGATCTTGCTGATTACATTCTTTTTTTTTTTTTAAATTTGTTAGAGAGAGAGAGAGAGAGATACAGAGCACAAGCACAGGCAGACAGAGTGGCAGGCTAAAGGCAGAGGGAGAAGCAGGCTCCCTGCCGAGCAAGGAGCCCGATGTGGGACTCGATCCCAGGACGCTGGGATCATGACCTGAGCCAAAGGCAGCCGCTTAACCAACTGAGCCACCCAGGCGTCCCTGCTGATTACATTCTTATAGTAATTCAACAATTCTTTATATTTAAACAAAATAAGTGGTACATAAGCTTACTTTATATGAATCACCTTATTTAGGTATTTGAACATCAATATTAGGAGCTACTATCAATTGACAATATTAGGTTACTATTTGTTCTGTCAGTTTGAAAGTGTGACTAGGAAATGTTTTAGAACTATTCTTTATGTGTGTATGTTTTAGAACTATTCTTTATTTTTAAATTAAAATCCAAAATATTGTGTGTTTGGACTTGATATCATGTCCGCAAAACCAAATAATAGCCTTCCTAACAGATCGTTAAAAAGCTGACACTTCCAGTGGCATGAGAGTAAGCCAGCAATTTAGTGGGGGGGGTTAGTTTATGGTATCTCTGTGGTGTAATCACTCCCCCATGACAGATTTCGGGCTACCAGTGTATGTCACCAAACTGTGACTTGGGAAGACAAGGGCACAGTCAGCAATCAAGAGCCAGTAGGCTCTTAACTATAAGGAACAAACTGAGGGTTGCTGGAGGGGAGGTAGTGGGGGGATGGGGTAACTGGGTGATGGGCATTAAGGAGGGCACTTGAAGTAATGAGCACTGGGTGTTGTATGCAAATGGCAAATCACTGAATTCTACCTATGGAACTCAAATAGAGTATATGTTAATTAAATTGAATTTAAATAAAAATTTTTTTTAAAAAACCAGTAGGAGCTGGCTCCAACACACCATTGGTATGGCTCATTTAAAATCTAGTCTGAATGGCTCAATAACTTGTACAATTTAGGCAAAACGTGCTATTTTCTTTCAGATCTGTGAATCTGAACTAAGGTACAAGCAATGGTTAATATTATGTGTCAATTTGATTGTGTCAGATGTGTGTTCCAACATTATTCTAGGTGTTTTCAGTGAGAATATTTTTGGGTGAGATTAACATTTAAGTCGGTGGACTTTGAGTAAAGTAGACTGCCCTCCTCTTTGGGTGGGCCTCATCCAATCAGCTGAAGACATTAATAGAAGGAGGAATAACTTCTACCAGGGAAAGGAAATTCTGCCAGCAGTCTGCATTTGGACTCAAACTGCAAGATCAACTTTTCCCTGGGTCTCTAGCCTGCCCACCTTACTGCAAATTTTGGACTTACCAAGCCTCCACAAACATGTAAGCTAATTCCTTAAAATAAATCCCCCCCACCTCTCTCTTCCTACACTTCTATGTGTGTGCATGCACACACACGCACACACACATGCACTCAGTTGGTTTTGTTTATTTTCCATAAAACTAAGTTACCACAAAACTTTAAAATTCTTTATTTAAAAAACTCTTAGTCATAACCCTAATTTTACAACCTTTTCATATGTCAAGCTCTGCAGTTGGACAAACACTAATGTGAGGTCCCTTCTTTCCCAAGCATCTCCCTGCTGGCTTTTCTATAGCCCTTGAAATCCCCACGTCACTCACACAAGGTAAGTCCTTGATGGTTCCTGTTAAAACACAGAGCAGGACAAGAATCGGGCCACCGTCAGATGTTAGCATTTTTATTTTTTTAAGATTTTATTTATTTATTTGACAGAGAGAAAGAGAGATCACAAGTAGGCAGAACAGAAGACAGAGAAAGAGGGGGAAGCAGGCTCTCAGCCGAGTCGAGAGCTGGATGTGGGGCTCCATCCCAGAACCCTCAGCTGAAGGCAGAGGCTTAACCCATTGAGCCATCCAGGTGCCCCAGATGTTAGCATTCTTAAAAAAGATTTTATTTATTTATTCAAGAGAGAGCGAGACACAAAGCATGAGCATGGGGGAGGGGCAGAGGAAAATGGAGCAGGGAGCCCTGCACAGGGCTTCATCCCAGGAACCTGGGATCATGACCCGAGCTGAAGGCAGACGCTTAATCAACTGAGCCACCTAGGTGCCCCAGCTGTTGACATCTTAATGGGCTACACAAACAGACTTTCTGTCCAATCAGCACTGAGAAATCTGTGCAGACAAGTTCTGGATGTATTATTGGGGCCCCTGGGCAGCTAGGGGTCCTTGTGAAGCTCTATCTAGGTTGTGGGTGGGCCTCCAAAGACTAATTTATGTACTTAAGTATATCCCTCCCAGCTCTGGAAAGATTTAGGCTGGTGTACTAACAAATATATAGTACAGCAATGTCAAAGGGGTAAAAAAAAAAAAAAAAATGTGGTGAAAGGAAAATGATAGTAAGAGAATAGCCAGAGCCAGGAGCAAGATGAACATGCAATTACATTTCTTGAAATTCTGTGTGCTTGTAGAGGCGAGCCATGTATTTGAATTAAAAACTTCTAGCAGGATGTGTGAAGTGGAGTAAAATAAGTCCAATAATATAGAAGATTAAAAAATCAATCCGTTGCTTAGACAAGTCCAAGTACTTCTGTCATTGAGACCAGAGCGAGGTTTCTTCAGTAGGTCTTCCAAAAGAAATCATTGTGTAATGTAAACAGTCATGTCTTTGCAACATCTTTGAACTAAATGAAGTGAAATGCTTCAAAGGAACCCTTTTAATAATACTCTTTGTTTAGCCAAGGGTATTATATTAAAGCACGCAGTTCAGTAGAAGCACTTTCGCAGATACCTACAAGGACGCATCCCAGGTGTGAAGTCACTGGTGATCTGGTTTCATCCAGGGATCAGTTATAAATTATCTAGTTGTGCTCAGGTACCAGTCTGGCAGTCGGTGATGAAATTTCCATGGGTTCCTGATGAAAATGAAAAACCATGTAGCAAGTTGTGAATTTTCCATAGCACTAAATTACTGTAAAAGCTCAATTTAAAAGACGATCCTTATGTTACATCCTTACTTGGTAAAGGAAGTTAGGAACCTATGTCAATAACCATCATCATATTTTTTCAAATTGGTCTGTGAAATATAAAAATCTGGGAAACCATTGACCTCAGAATATGGAAAGACATACAATCTTCCATGAGTATTATTTTTCTCAGCAGGTCTTTTGATATCTTTATAACTTAAAGCAGTATGCTAGAAATTATACTCTCTGACAAATATCTGGAACGCAGCTCTCCAAAGCTACAAGTTTAATACAAAACCATATGTTTTAAAAATCAGTCAATCTGGGGGAGGAACTGATACAGTATTATAAAAATTTAGGAACCAGACAAGAACCTTGCCTAAATGGGAAGCCACCCCACTGTCTCTCTAAGTTGGGCCAAGGGAGCCCAGGGCCAAGGGTGTCCTTAGGAAGTTATTTTTGGACCACTCACTAACTCATAGACAAATGTGGGAGAGAGATTTCCACGTTTTACACCACTGAGCACTGCCACAATAATTCCAACCCAGGAGCACTGGAAAATGGATATAACCAAGGTTCATCTGGACCATTAAACAACAACCAAAAACTCTAAACAAAAACTACAGAGGTAATAAAACAACAGAATGCTTAGCTTTGAGTAACTGAGCTTTTTTTGATTTCTTGAAAGATTAACAACTACAAATTGGTGATAGATGACATCATCTGGTGAAAGGGATTAGTAGCCATATATAAATAGTTAATTTTTTAAGCACTATTTTAAGCATTTTGCATATAAATACATTCAATCCTCACAACCTTACAAGATAATAATAATTACAACACCAATACTACACCCCCATTTTATTGATGAACAAACTGAGGCCAAGAGCTGTTAAATAAATGTCTCTCCAACTACTAAAAGGTAGAACCAAGCTTCAAACTCTGGCAGAGCAACCCTAGAGACCATACTTCCAGCAGGTGCTTCACTGACTCCTTACCTAGCTATGAGCCCGGAAGAAGGTAGGAGATGGTTGCTAGGATTGGTGCCCTAATCTTAGGCTAGTAAATTTGTTGCCATTCCTCCTGCAAGTAACCAAATCACAAGAACAATTTCCTTGGAAGGCCACTTTTGGGCTGGAATAAAAAAAATCATACCATCTTCAGATAAGAGAGTACTTCTTGTTCTATTCTCAAGTCCTTGTCCTCCAGCTCATCCGGGAGTGGTGTCAAATTGTTTCAATATGAGTTAAAAGCAAGGGGGATGGGGAGTGTGACTCTGGTGCTCAGAACATATCCATATTTCATACACAGCATTTTATTGGATTGGCCAGGTCACTCCAGAGTCCCTGGGTAATGGAAGGTACTAGGGAGCAATCTCTGCCTGAACAGAAATATCTATGGTGTCTCTATTGAATTCTGGTGACTTGGCCCACATCAGACTCTATTCCCTTTAGTCAAAGACCTAAGGAAGATAAAATAAACTCCAAACTACCTTTTATTAGGCCTACTGGCTTCCTTCTAAGAAAAGAGCATAGGAATGGTCAATAGTAGATTAGCTATGCCTAAAGCAGGCCTTCTGGGAAGGAAATAGAAGCAACAGTTATCTCATTCATCATTAGTACCCCAGAGCTTGGGCTCTCTGTTGTGCTTTCAGCCTCCAAACCCTCCAATCTCTCCCATTGACCTGTGGATCTACTTTGTGTCGCTTTTCATGGTAAGCTGTCACCATGGCAACACTCCACACCTTTTGGGTCTCTGGCCTGTGGTAATTTGGGCTCTCTCTAGCAGGTGGTCAATAGAAGTGCAAAGTATTTACAAGTTAGGAAATCACAGGTGGTCAGAGCTAATAAGGGTCCAGTTTTTAGAGATTCTTCTTGCCAGCTCCCTGAGCCCAAATATTGCACTTCTATCTCCAGTCTTCTGGGCAGAGCTTAATCTCTTGGTTTGGGGCCACTCAGATCTATTCACCTACTTTGGGTACTTCTTTTTCAACTCAAACTCTTCTGTACTTTTCTAGTCTTTTCTTCTTTCTAACCTGGAGTCTGGAGTCTTTTTTTCTTTTTGTTCTGCAAATGTTTTAAAGTCTCTGAGTTTCTTCTGGGGAAAACAGCCTTGTTTATCCACGCTTATCTGTCCTGTCATTGACATATCTATGGGCAAGAGATCATCTGCAAGGGGCCCCACAGATAGCAGAGGCATCTCACTACAGAGGGGGCAGAGACAGAGCTACCAGATACAGAGGACAAATTTGCCAGTACCATTTCCCCACTCCAAAAACTGTTACTTTTGACTTGATAGAACATTAAATATTTATGCATAGACTCATTCAACAAATGTTGAATGCACTGTGGTAAAGCACTGTGCTAAAGCCAGTCATAGAGTTATTTGGGTCCTGCCTGTAAGGGTTTTTTCAGTCTGGTAGGAAAGCTGTGGCATGCCTCATATGATATAAAAGATTACATTCTAGGTAGAGAATGTTAAGTCTCTAAGAAAAGTACAAAGAAAGCGCCATGGGAGTTCAGATTACTTGGTTACTGAGAAATCAGAAATGGATCAAAATAAGAGAAAGCAGGAATAAGAACCTACAGGGGAAATGAATTAAAAAGTTCAACTAGTCCATCTGATTCACTTTATAGATGAAATAAACAGACCCAAATGCATTTTTAAAAGCAAACAAGAAGATAGGTAGTTTACTTGTGACAAAATTGGTCTAGAGCACAAGTGTCTGGATTTCTAGCCTGGAGCTATTTTATCTCTCCCAAGTAGCCTTCCACAATAACCCAAGGACATGTGGACCACAAATTGAAACTCAATGAGCAATAGACAAGAAAATCGTTTTTTAAAAATTAAGACACCCATATAAATTGGAGACTGTCTTCAAAAAGATGGGAATAAACTCTTTGGTTATATTTGGCATTGATTCATATCCGGGTATAAGAAACTAGATCCAAAGGAGAGCTATGAAAATAAGGGAATAGGAAAGGAGTCCATAAGAAAGGCTATGGAAATCAGAGTTCTTTAGTCTGGGGGGGAAAAAAAAAACAACGAATATTAATGGGGAATTCTTTGGCCTCCAGGGAGTAGGAGGTCCCCAACCAGCTGTTCTCCATTACTCCAGAAGGCAGAAAACCAGAGAAAATAGACTTGAATATCAAGCAGAAAAGATGAAGTTCTATGTAAGGTAAAGGTCCCTGATCTGAAGGTGTAATGCACACAGACAGGATACTGCAGAAAGCTGTGAGTTGCCTTTCCCTTTCAGTTTTTATACCTGCAAACCAATGCTTCTCCCAGAAGTCCCTTAGATCTGCCTGGAATGCAGTGAAAGACCTTTTCCTCTCAACCCTAATACCCATGCTCGACTGATCTTACAAATTAGGAGAAAACAAAAAGACAAAAATAAAATGTGACATGATATTTCCTGGCAATTAAAAAGAGAATGGGATCAGACATTTCCATAAGATGTGAGAATTTCAGAATTGAAAAAGCTAATGAAGTATATTGTTTGACAAATGGCTATTTTTCAGGTAAGAGACTGAGAGGGAAACATGTGCATGCATGTTCACAAGACTTTCTGTGGAATTTCTAGTCCCTTCATATTCCCACTCTTTCCTTTTCCTCCCAAATTATTATCCCTCAATACAATACTCAGGTATTAATGAATCTCTACTTTATTAGCTGAGATTGGCATAAGTTCTTGGTTTCAAAAACTGAGTATAGAATCATCTGGAAAGTTGAAAACAAAATGAAAAAGCCCAAGTCCCAAAAGTGGGACCTACATATTCTCCAGATGGTCCCAATGCCCAAGTTTGAGGACAATTCACTTATGATATTTTTCTCTCCCAGAGTTATTTCTCACTTATAACTTAGGGACTTTTTGAAGATCTGCTGAAATTTTCAAATCCCTAGCAAATCTGAGATGGGTGAAATTTCTTTCTTTTCTTTTTAAGATTAATTTAAGGTGGGGGAAGGCAGCAGAAGAGGTAGAGAGAGAATCTCAAGCAGGCTCCCTGCTGAGGGCAGAGCCTGACATGGGGTTTGATCCCACGTCCCTAAGATCATGACCTGAGCTGAAATCAAGAGTTGGTTGCTTAACCAATTGAACCACCAAGGAACCCCAAGAGGTGGTGAAATTTCTGATGCACATGGTCAGAGAAGTAATTTGGGGCATTTTGTCCCCTGAGTTGTTCCATATGGAATCCACCGACTCCTAAGACTTTATAGTGACCTTGGTTTTGCAAAGGGAACGGTCTCTATTGCATGGGAGTGACTCTAAGAAAAAATACTTAAGGATGCATGGTAGTGTCCTTAGGGAGGGGTGAAGTGAAACACAAGGCTGGAAGACCAGCAGATCCACTTTCTGGGCTCTCTGGTTGACTGTAAAACTGGCTTTTGACTGGTGTTTTCCATTCTTTTATGAGATGGTCAGTCAGGTGCAGCCACAAGACAGTGGAGAGGCTCAGGAAAAAATTAAGTTTATTAGTCTCACAGGTCCACAAGGATATGACATGCCACGCAGCCTGCCCTTTTTACACATGGGAAAATCACCAGGGTAGTTAGGCAGCAAAAGACAAGAATGAGGGGAAGGCTTAGACCAGAGCCTTTTATTGGAGTTTCCCCGGGAAGGGCAAGGCATGTCAGGGTAAAGAGTTTGGGATTAGCAATTTCGGATAATTTCTGCAGGCTGTAGGGGTAGTCCCTAGTTGCCTGGCACCTGGCCTTGGGTTGACTAAGGCAGAAGAATATTGCCCCCTGAGGTATGTTGGCTATATAGAGAAAGTAAGGCTCTGGATTGGTTTGTTTGTACATCAAGGGTATGTTCTTAGCAGTGTTCTTTTTTTTTTTTTTTTTAAAGATTTTATTTATTTATTTGAGAGAGATCACAAGTAGGCAGAGCAGCAGGCAGAGAAAGAGGGGGAAGCAGGCTTCCTGCTGAGCAGAGAGCCCGATGTGGGGCTGGATCCCAGGACCCTGGGATCACGACCTGAGCCAAAGGCAAAGGCTTAACCCACTGAGCCACCCAGGCGCCCCAGCAGTGTCCTTTTTTATATCTCTCTAAGAATTGGCTAGCCCAGGGAGGGGTAATCTATCCCCAACCAGAAAGTTTTTTGGTTTTGTTTTGTTTGTTTTTTAATGTCAAAACAGCATAAATACAGAAAATTTAAAATGTTTACCATATAATTATTTTCCTATAGGAGAAATTATTTCTCTATTATTATTTTCCTATAATAATAATAATAATAATAATAATAATTTACTATATCCTACGGGCTCGTCCCTATAGTGTTGTACATTGCTGAGGGTGTGTAAAGTCTAGAAAATCTAGAAGATTTGCCAGTTCTTCTCCTCTCTTGAGCCATTTTTAAAAACCAGCTAAGGAACTAAAAGGACAATAAAGAATGAACCTGCAAGGAAATTGATGATAAATTGTTTACTGACCCTTAAAGCTCCTTCAGACTTGCTGCACTGATCCTCCAGCCCTGACAGATAATCAAAACTCTTCTGAGAAATTCCTTGCTTCATAAAGTGGAGTACTTGAGTATCACATTGACAGGAATTCAATATTTTTCTTGGAAGGATTTGGTCAGTCTGAACTGGCTATTCATGAGTAAATGGTAGTAATGCCTAAGAAGTGATTACCAATTAGAAAACCTATTGGCGTTTATCTCAACTATTGTAGAGAGGAGCCTTGGTTGTCCTTCCCAGATCTCTTCTTCCCTTCTTCCTGGGCCTGCGTACTTAGAGACTGGATTTCCCAGCCTGCTTTGCAGTGGGGTGTGGCCACGTGATTAGATTATCCCCAGTGAAATGTAAACAAATTGACGTAGGTAACATCAGCCTAATCAAACTGAAAGAAAATCTCTTGCCCAGGATTCTCTTTTCTTGTGAAGTGGAAAGTATGCAGACCAAGGAGTCAGCTGCAGCCACATGGAGGAGGCTAGTGCCCTAGGGGAGCAGAGCAATGAGATCGAAGGAAATTGGGACTCTGGGGCATCTTCTGGAGTCAAGCCTACCTGCCAACCTGGAGTACTCACCTTGGAACTTTTTTTTCCTTAATATTTATTTATTTATTTCAGTGAGAGAGAGAGCAAGAACACATGCAGTGGGGAGGGATAAAGGGAGAGAAAGAGAGAAACTCAAGCAGACTCCACACTAAACATGGAGCCTGATGCGGGGCTTGATCTCACAACCCTGAGATAAGGCCTGGGTTGAAACCAAGAGTCAGACACTTAAGCAACTGCACCACTCAGTTGCCCCTCACCTTGGGACTTTTGCAAAAGAAATAGATTTCTACTTTATTTTGAGCATTGTATTGTGGGTCTCTTTGTTATGGCTGTTGAGACTTCTCCTAATTAATATACATAATTACAGATGTGACTTTTTGTTGGTTTTTCTAAAAGGAGTGTGATGTTCATGGAAACAAAATACCTTGGAATGTAGAAAAAGCTAAAGACCATCATGTTCAACTTCCTTCCCATGCAGAAATCCCCTCTACAATGTCCCTTCAGAAGGTCACCCAGGCTCTGTACCAGCTCTTCTCGGCCACTCACTAGGATGGCCAGACCATGGGCTGCTTTGTCTATACTTTCATACCATCCCTCCTATGACCAACAGTGCAGTGTGCTGCTGTAAAACTAATTGGCCTATAAGGTGTCTAATGCATCCTTCCCCATAATATGTTCTCCATAACACCCATTCTAGAAGATGTTCCTCATATAAAGCAGCTTGGGGCAAAATACATTTTGAAAACATGTATACTATACCTCCCCTTGAAGATTACATATGTCATATATATTAATATCTTAAGGTTTAGAAAAACCTGAAATAAATTTGTTTAACTTGGCTTAATCCAGACTTTATTAATGGACATGAAGCATTCCTAGACATTTACTTTTCTTCTTGAATAATATCTGTCAACGTCATATAGAACTGTTATATTCTATAAAACACATTTGGAAAATGTAGATTTCACTCATGACTTTGACTCAGTTGGCACCATTTCCTAGACCACTGAGCCAGTCAACCATACATACACAGGCCGCAACTCCACATAGGATAGAAAAATGTTAGAATATGTTTATATTGCTTGATTATTGGACGTTAGCCCAGTCTGTAATAAACAGGAAATGTTTTTATTTGAGAATATACCAAGAACTCCAGAGACAAAGGAAATACACACCCAAAATAAAATCTTCGCCCAACAAACCATAAACAAGTAACTAAATTCTTCCTTCCAGTACCATTTACAGGGCTTACTCACAAGGAATCTAGTCTTTACTGATAAGGAAACCTGGTTTCTCTCCTGTACAGTCTCAGCCTATTTTAGTGGAAAGAGTATGGCACTAGAGCTGAAGAGATCTAGATTTGAATCCCACTTACGATCTGTATGACTTTTGGAAAGTTATTAATTCTAGCTGAGCTTCAATTTCCTTTTTTGATAAAATGGAGATAAAAATCTGTCATTATGTTTGCAGGGATAAGTGAGATAATGCCAGCAAAACACCTAGCACTCCCGTAGTAGGAGTTCAAGAGATGGTAGAGTTATCTCCACTCTCATATCTCCACTCTTCCCTCACCCACCCCTTCTTAAATGTTTACATCTATTTCAGACTGACCTTACCACATATTTCATTGCTATAGGATGCATTCCATATTCCTTAGCCAGATCCAAGAAATCTACTAAGTAGATTTAAGTTCCATTTAAAATGGAAGGATCTAATTTGTTTACCTTGCTGCCCAGATAATGTCTTTCTCTTGTTAGTAGTTGTTATGAATTGTGAAGATATGAATTGTGAAGAATATGAATTGTGAAGGCTTCCTTCTGTTTTGTCCAGGAAATTGTTGTGTTCCTTCTCTGAGGGTGTTATAATGCCCCTTCCTATAATGATTAATATTTGAAAAATATCACAGCTAGCCACATTAATATTTTCCAACTAAACTGTTTTTTTTCCTCCTTGATGGAGCAAAATATTATGACCATAATTAAATTTCACTTATTTTCCTACAACTCTGTTTTAACAGATGAGGGCACTAATTGACACTGTAAATCAAAACTATACTTTTGGGAACCAAAGAATTTTTCAGGAACTGAAACAGGTCAAAAGGTTAACTAAAGGTTAGAAATTTGTTTGAAGTTTTTTTGGTTTACCTAATTTGTAAAAGGCAAAACTTTTGTTTGTGGCCATCCATGAGTAACTTTTATCAGACAAACCCTCCCCTGAGAACAATTATAAAAGCTGAATAGTATTTTTTAAAGCATGCAGTTATTTGAAGACCTCAAATAACAACCAAGACAGCCAAAACTTTAGGGGCCAAGATTCCAGAGATAGTCCTTGATATAATAACCTGATAAGAATAGAACAAGAAAAGAATATTACAGGCTAGTCACTTGTCTTGGTATAGTTGCAAAAATTATTTATGAAATGCTTACAAACAGAATTCAGTATCACATGTAAAATGAATAAGCCATCATGACCCAACTGAGTTTACTCCAAGAATACATGGTTATTTAACATTAGAAACTCCAATCAATGCAATTTTCTACCTTAACAGAATGGAGGCAAAAAAATTTTATGATCATCTCAATAGATTCAGGATAATTATTTGATCAAGTTTGGTACTTTATGGACTTGTAGAAAGCTAAAAGTAGAAGGGACTTCTCTAAAATTGAAAATGTTTTTGGAAAAACTTACAGCAAACATTGTACTTAATGGGAAATATTAAAAGCTTTTCTCCAGAGACAATGATAAGACATTGTACTGGAGGTCCCAGGCCATGAAATAAGAAAAAAAAAAAAATTAGAACCACAAAACGATGTCATAAAAATTGGAAAGGAAAACATAAAACCATCATAATTTGTGGACCATATGATTGAGTACATAAAAAACCCATAAACTATTAAAATTAAAAGGTGAATTTCACAGGGTCTCTGGATAAAAGGCCAATACACAAAAATCAGCTGTATATTTCTATATTAGAAACAAACAACTGAAATACATTTTTATAATGACACAATTTAGATTAGCATAAGACATTAAATAGTTACCTTTTAAAATACGTGTAAGACCTCTACACTGAAAACAACAGAACATTATGGAGAGAAATTAATAAAATTTTAAATAATGGACTAATACACAATACTTACGGATTGGAAGACTCAGTACTGAAAAGCTGTCAACTTCCTCCAAATTGACTTATAAATTGAATGCCTTTCCAATTAAAATCCCAGAGTTTGTGTGTGTGTATATGTGGGTGTGCGTGTGTGTGTGTATACATGTGCATGGGTGTGCATAAATTGACAGCCTGCTTGTAGATTTTATATGGAACAACTAAGGGCCAAGGATAAGAAAATTTGGGGGCACCTGGGAGGCTCAATGCGTTAAGCCTCTGCTTTTGGCTCAGGTCATGATCTCAGGGGCCTGGGATCAAGCCCCACATCAGGCTCCCTGTTCAGCTGGGAGCCTGTAGCCCCCCCCCCCTACCTCTCTGTCTATTTGTGATCTTTCTCTCTCTGTCAAATAAATAAATAAAATCTTTTTAAAAAAAAAATAATATAATCTTGAAAAACAAAGCTGGAGACTCCCTCTGTCAGACATCAGGACTTATATAATGCTACCATAATAAAAACAGTAAAGATATTGTGCAGAAAGAGACAAATAGATCAATGGAAGAAAAACAGAATTCAGAAATAGACCAACACATGTAATGTCATTTGATTCATGACAAAGATTACTCCTGCAAAGCAGTGGAAAAGCATAGTCTTTTTGATAAATTATTTTGTCAGTTGGATATCCATAAAAAAAATATTGATTTATACTTTGTGCCAGTTGTTAAAATCAATTTAAAATTCATTGTGCACTTAAATGTGACGGTAACATAGAAATGCAACATTGGAAGATGCAAGATATCTTTCATAGGATACCAGAAGCATTAAACATAAAGAAAAAAATTTATAAATTAGACTTGGTTAAAATTAAGAACTTTTCTTTATCAAAAGAGATGTGAATGAAGATAAGGATATGTGGGTTACATGTATCTGGTATATCAGTTATCGGATATATATGTATATACAGTAACTCTTATAAATCAGCCAGAAAAAAATAGATATTACTCACCCTTCCTTCCCAAAAAATGGGCAAAAATTTTGAGCAGACACTTCACCAAAGAGGATATGGAAATGGTCAACAAACATATTAAATTTTACTCAACATCACTAGTTATGAGATAAATGCAAAGTAAAATCATGGTAAGATAGCATTATGTACTCATTAGAATGGCTAAAATTTTAACAACTTATAATACCAAGTGCTGATAAAGGTACAGAGCAAAGGATTCACATATACTATTAGTAAAAATATAATTTGGCATACCCTTTTAGAAAAGTATTAGGCAATATCTACTAAAATTAAACATATGTATATTTTAATTTCAGTACTGGAAGTAGCAGTCCTGCTACTATCTAGCTATCTAATAGAAATTCATACATATACCATTTAAGCTGTTGGATATTAGTACAAAATTGTTCATTCAGAGATATTTATAGTAGTCCCAAGCTGGAAACAACTCCAATACTCTCAATACTCATAATGGACAAAGAACTTTGGTATATTTATGAAAAAACATTACACAGCAGTGAAAATATAACTTATTCCTATGGGCAACATGGATAAGTCTTTTAAACATAACATCAAGCAAAAAAAGCCAGAAACAAAAGAGTTATGGAGAATTACTGTAAACTGATGACATTTCTTTAAAATAGCTGATATATTCAGGTTTAGTGTTTCTTCTTCTATAAATTTTGATAATTTACATGTTTTTAAAAAATTATTTATATTTTCAACTTTATTGGCATAAAATGAATTATAGTGATCTTTTAAGGTTTTTAGAGTTGCTATTATCCCTGAAATTTCCATCTGATTTTTCTCCTCCAAAAGTTCCTCAGTACTCTGGGCCATTGATGGTACTCCCCTCTCCTGTCTTCCAATGACATTATAAATTTATTCCTCTTATATTCTCCTAAAAGAATTTTTTGCCATTTCAAGAGATTTGGGGAAGACAGGAACATAGACATTTGTCTTCTTTATCCAATATTCCCTCAATAAACATCTTTTTGGAGGGTATCTCTTATTTACATATTTTAAGACAATGTTTAAAGGTACAAACCAATAGTAGTTTAGTACTATTATATTCTCAATAAAAACTCTCTTTTGGAAAGAGTTACCACTGATTATTTATAATTTTATTATTAATGCTCATGTATCGAAAACTAGTGGACATTAGGGAAAGAGAAAATTCCTGTGAGATTTTTTAAAGCATCCAGATACTATTTATCAAGCAAATACTTTCATAGGGCATGCTTGTTATTTCATTCAAACTCATATCATTGTCAAAGTATTAAGTCCATGTGTCAGCCATGTTTTCGTTATAAATGAAACTGAAGGGGGAAAAAAAGGATTTATGGACCAAGCCCTACAGCAAACAAGTAGTTAGTGGCAAGTACAGAAAAAGATGGAGATGACTCAGGGTGACAAACGCAGAGAAGACTAGTGATCTCTCAGAGATCCTATAAACTCTGCATGAAAACCAGAGAGCATTCCTTCACAAATAAAGAGCCCTACCCATCTCAAAAGAAACACTGGATTATATTAACATGCAAAAATGCCTTCAAAATTCTGTAGACAGAAATAATTTTCTCTTTAGGGTTCTACACCCAGAAAAACTATCAGTCATCTGTGAGGGTAGAATAAAAATATTATCAACAGGAAAGGTCTCAAAAAATTTACCTCCCATGTGCCTTTCCTTAAGAATTTCCTAGAGGAAATGTCCTGCTAAAATCGGAAAGGAAACTCCGAAAGAGGAAGACATAGAATCCAGAATACTGAAGATCTCACATAAGAGGGAGGTAAAGAGAATTTGCAACAAGATGGCACACGTTGAGAGCACTGTGTGGTAGGGCTTGAGAGCAGTTGGTCCAAACTGAAGCAGATCTGAAAGTTCAGGGACCTAAGTCTTCAAGGACATGAAGTTTGTACAATGTCTAAATGAGTTTTAAAATATAAGCTTGACACAACTATAGGGAGTTTGGGTTCAATGTGAGATTATTCATAGAAAATAAAGCAAAACAAAAACATGATTGTTATTAAATTCAGGGAAAAGAAAACAGAAAGGAAAAGTAATTATAACATGCATCATAGCTCAAATGAGAACAATGTTTATGTCATCGAATTAATACTGATCACTGATCTGAACAAAATTATGGTATAACTACTCAGGGAGAAGAGAGGGATGAGAAATTCGTGTCTTGTGATTGAAGCAATATCTAAAGCTGAAACGTAATATTTAGAGATATTGAAGTAAATAACCAAAAGCAACGGTTAAAAACATTTTTAAAATAACTGCCTTTGGGGAGTAGGGAAAGAAAGGGCAAGAGGACGACTGTTTTATAACAAGTTTTGTGGAACCATTGGACTGTAAAAATAAGCATGTCGAATTATGATAAGCATAGAAACGAAAAAGTCAAACTATGAAAAAATTTGAATTTTATGCAGTCTTAGATGAGTAACTTAACCTCTCTGGACATAATAGGTGAAATAAATGGGTAGGACAGGTAGTATTCAATTTTGGATGATTTCTGGTCCCCAAAATTTAAGTGTTAAACTACTTAGTTTTAACTCTAAGACTCAATAAGATCCTAGGAAATGGAGTCCAAATTTTAGAATCAGAAGGGATAATGGTGTCTCGCTGGATTCCTCAGTTTCCAGAGAGGAAATCCAGAGAAGCCAAGTGATTTGTAACAGGGACCAGCTCATTAGTGACTGAGAACACACTGGGACACAGATGTCCAGCTCTTAATCCAAATATTCTTTTTATTTTACCACAGTGCCAGCAAGAGAAGGCTTTGTGAAAGAGAGAGACAAAACCAAACAGAACTACAAACTACATAAAACCAATTCTGAGATATTATTTCTTGTGGTTAAGCCAGAAAAGTGGCTTGATTGAACCTCTCCCTTCCCCCGCCCCACCTCTTTCTTGAGAGGGTTATGTGCCTAATTCTAATTACAGCGAAGGCTAAAGGCAAGAAAAGTACATTTCTAATACGGAGATGAATCCATTTCCCTATACAGAGGTTGGGCTAGTACCAATTTCATTGTGTGTCACCAAACCCTCCTTGTGGCCGTTAGTAATTTTCCATTGAATCAATGCTGGGGTTATTACAGAAACGCAAAGTGAACACATAAAGCTCCAGATGATCTGCAAACAATATTACAGGTGACATTCTGCCCAGAGCACACTCTGTATGCTGCGAACCTTCCCTTCCTCCAATTTGCTGTGCTTGCCTGCATGCAAATGCAAGAGGGAAATCTAAGACCAGTTACTAAGGAGACAAAACAGGTGCTCGCATGAGTCAGCCTCTCTTTGGAGGGAATTTGGGTAAATTTTCTATGGTGGAAGCTTCAGTGGTGATTAATTCACTTTTGACATCCATTTTAATGCACAAGGGCTGAAGAATTAACTTCAAATTAAACCTTGCATTTTCCACAGCACTGGCAGGTGAAAGCAGAAAATGATTCACCGTGGTTTGGTCTGGGGTTGCAGGAGAATCCCTGCAGTCTTCTTAGGGAAGGAAGGAGAGAGGCAGAAGCTTCTGAATGAAGAGGAAGCTCATCTTGCTTCTAGGCTGAGGAAAAGCGTGGGTGACAAACCAATCATTTGGCCCAGTAAGAGGAGCCGGAGAAAGGACCGGATGTTCAAGTGAAACTATTTTGTGCTAAATCCTGTAGGACAGCCAGTCCCACCCACGCAGCCGACCCTGAAAAGGTAAAGGATTTGTGTTGGGACTGGGGGAGACAAGAGGAACAGGATTTAGTTTTGACTGTCATTCTGGGAGGCAGCTGCATAATGGAAATATCACGGGTTTAGTAATCAGATACATGTTCATTGCAATCCCGGTAATACCACCTAATAGCTCTGGGTCCTTAACCTTTGTGAACATCTGTAGTCTGTGAACCATGCCTATCTCACAAGGTTGTTGTGAGGACACACACGTGACAAGCCCCCTGAGAAATTCTGGAATTCTGTTCCCTTATCTGATGCCCTATGAACACAAGTTTAGATAGAAGCATGGAATCCACAAACTGGAAAGAAGCATTAATGATCTCACTTGGCCACTCAGAATGTGTGAAGAAATTTCACCCCCTCTAAAGATGTCCAAAGGTCTTCTTCCAGCTTGTGCCTAAACACCTCCAGTAAGAGGGACTTTCCACCTCCAGAAGGAAGTCCTCTAATCTTCTGATAAATATTTTAGGAAGTCCTTTACCTATTTATCTTAGATTGAGCCTCTGGAGCCACACAGGATAAACTAGTCTAATCATTCCCACAGGAAACACAGTTCTTGTTTTCTTCTGATGTGTTATCTTCCTAACATGATATGCAACTTTCCTTCATTATTCAGATGGCTGTTTCTCCAAGAGTTCCTAGCAGAGACTGGGGTCCAGCCACTCAAATCCATTCTGTTTGTCCTTTGCTACTACTGAATTACAGTGGGGCAAATGGGATGATTGGATGAACTGCCATTCCCAGCCTTTCATGCAGTTAGGTGTGGGCAGGCTGGGTGGCAGTGGGAGCTGAGCAGAAATGGTGAGTGCCAGTTCTTGGCCAGCACCTTAGGAGAGTCTATATGTCTCCCTCATGCCCTTCCTCTATTTCTTCAACTGCAACCTGGTCAGAGAGGTGACCCTTTCAACCCTGTGGGAGTTAATAACAGCCTGATGGAAGATGAAGGAATCTTGTCCTTGTAAGACTGCATGGAACAGAGCTGCATAACATCCCAGAAGATTCAGCTGGGACTGTTCCATAAAACGGAAGCAAGCCTCTGTTTTTTAAGCCACTGTTTCAGTGGATCTCATTGTATCAGAAGCTTGGGCTTACACTAACCAGAACAGGTCCTCTCAAAGTGTTTCTGAGAAATGGGTCCAGTGATCAGGCTGTGTTGTGGCTTCACTAGAGCAGAACACTTAACTCTCTTTTGTCAGAGACTATCATTTTATGAATGGAATTTAATACGAATTATTCTTGTGGAGTCACAGGAATTAAATATGATTAATCACATTTATTAAAATAAGCTAAAACCTTAAAACTTTCTTTCTGTGTTCCCACATATCCTCCAACCTATCCTTGTAGATTTGGTTTCTGGATACAAGGGAAATTCTTTATACTTATCCTTATTCAACATCAACTTGATAGATATAATCTATCTTTCCAGTTTTCTAAGATCCTTTTGTTTTCTGGTTTGCCATCCACTCTCTTGCTTGCTCCTGTTGATGTCCAGTGATCCATATTTTGAGCACCATGGCAGCTATGGCTTTAGTTTGGTGTAATTTCATGTTTTGATACTGGTGTTAAGGAATAAAACACCATATATATATATATATATATATATATATATATATATAATGTTTTAGCAGAAAAAAATATTTATATATATATGTGTACACACACACACACGCACACACACATATATAAATAATTTTTTTTTTGCTAAAACGAACCTAGAGTGCTCAGTCTGCTGCTTAACAGCATGGTTATGGTTCCCTACGGTGCAAGTAACATTTACAGGATTGCCCCTCACATCAGTGCATTGCAATGAATAAAGCAAAAATGGCGGTTAGCACTGGCATGCTTGGAACTGTACTTAGTCCGATGTCTGTCTTCTCTATCTTCCAGCAGGTGTCAAAACCTTGTCCACCCACAGGATTGTACTGCTTGTCTCTAAATGGAAAAAAGGCCCAGCTATTCTGCTTCTCAGTGAATGAGCTCCCTTTGTGCCTTCTCATTTGTAGATATACATCTGCAGATACGAACATATAAGCAAATGTGTTACCGTTTTAATTATCTGTCATCTGTAAATGGATACACTAATGTAGCAGGCTAATTAAAAATTAACAATGCAACATCACTGTGAAACTAAAAGCCATGTTTTAGCTTCTAATAACTATTTAGGATCAGAATACAATTACTGAATAAAAATAGTTCAACTCTGATTGATTTCAGTAGAAATGAGGGGGCTGATAGTACGTGCTAGATATAACTGAAATTAGCACTCCAAATTACCTTACATTTCTGTATGTTTTTGCTGCCTAACATAATGGCAGTGCTGACTGAACGATTGGGCCAGGAGGACAGTCTTGTACTGGGACCTGTTCAGTGGATTCTGCTGTGCTCTGTGCATCTGCAGCGTCCCTGGCTTCTCCCATCCTTGGGCTCCATTATTAGCTCTTGACTTCCCAGGCTTATTAGGAGTTTTCCAGCTGGATGTGCCTAGTATTAGAATTCTATGTCAACTTAAGCTAGTGGCTTTAAGCAGGAAGACGTGATACACACGTGCTAGATCAAAAGCATACCAAACCATCAAAGACTTGATGGCCTGTGTTTTGAGTCCTGTTTGGGGTGTATTCAGCGTCACCAAAGTTTAAGGATGGACTAAACCCCAGAGATATGGCAGGGATTTGGTACGTTCCTGCAGAATAAGTACTTAATCAACCATGCCTGGAGCAGAGCTGACATTCAACAGAGCCTGACCTCTGAATGCCAGCTACCACCCGTTAAGAGTCTTCTAACTTCTCAGCCTTACTTGACTTCAGAAAAGAACATTTTTCATTGATCAATGATGAATAATTGGAAAGTCCTTTCCATCTTAGCAACTCTCCCATGTTTCTTTTTTTTTACTTATTGTTATTTTTTAAAAGATTTTATTTATTTATTTCAGAGAAAGAGACAGAGAACGCAGAGGCTGGGGAGAGAGGCAGAGGGAGAGGGAGAAGCACACTCCCTCTGAGCAGGGAGCCCAATGCCAGACCGGATCCCCGGACCCTGAGATCATGACTTGAACTGAAGGCAGATGCTTAACCGACTGAGCTAACCAGGCACCCCAGGACCTCTCCCATGTTTATCTGCAAAGCTTCTTTATGCACTTTTTTTCTGTAGTCTTAATAAAATTGTGTGGAAAATAGCAGCTCCCTGCACTTTCATTCGAAGCTATGTCTTTCCTTATTGGCCCAACTTTTCCCCAACTTGCTTACCCACACAGTTTCTACACGCTTTCTCATGGAGAAAACCACCACACTCCCTTCTTAGCATGGAGAAAAACATTTCTTCTTGAGAAGTTTTTCCTTTTGCTGATATACATAACACATCTGGCCATCCTTTCATGTTCCCTATCTTAGCTGATGGCATTATAATGAGCTTTTAGCTCACAGATGATTTCTTCAGCCATGTCCAGTCTTCTAATAAGCCCATCAGAGGCAATCTTCATTTCTGTTAGTGTTTTTATCTCTGGCATTTCTTTTTGGTTCTTTCTGAGGCTTTCCATCCCTCTGCTTACATTGCCCATCTGTTCTAAACGTGCTGTCTACTTTATCCATCAGACCGTTGTAAGATATTGTAATATCTTATAAGATATTAATCATAGTTGTTCTAAACTTCCTCTCTGATAATTCTAACATCCCTAGCATGTCTGGGATGTTAGCATGGTCTGATACTTGCTCCACCTGTTCAGACTGTGGTTTTTTTTGCCTTTTAGTGTGCCTTGTAATTTTTTCTTGGTGGATGGACGTGATGTACAGGGTAAAAGGAAGAGCTGTAAATAGGCTGTTAGTAATGTGATCATGAGCTATGGGGGAGGGGAAGCATTCTACAGCACGTGATCAGGTCTCAGTCTTTCAGTGAGCCTACACCTCTGGACTGTGAGCTTTCCAAGTGTTTCTTAGGGTCTTTTCTCCCCTCTTAGGTGGGACAGGATGGCCAGAGTGAACTTGAGTTGGTTGTTTCCTTTCTTCTGGTCAGTTAGGTTCTGCTAATACCCTAGTAGGATAGGCTCTGGTTAACTAGTTCCCCATAAAGGCAGGCCTAGTTAAGAAGAGCCAAGTACTCAGCCATAGTTCAAAATGATTCTTTTCCGCCTCCTTCTGCCTGAAACACAGGGGGATTCCCCCTCCCCCCCACCCCCCGCCTAGTATGTACTGTGAAAACCTGGTTGAGCTCCTGGAGGTAAATCTTCCAGTATTTGCTCTCCCGTGGTGGTTGATGTAGGGGTGAGAGTGCTCTTGACTGGGTCCCTTGGGCATTTTTAACTCTCAGGATTGTCCCTGACTAAGGTCCAGGTTTTCCTACTCTGGCCTTGGCTCCAGTGGTGGTTTCTGCTCATGAATCTCTGCTCCGATAATCTGAATTTCTCTGTATTCTTCTTTCTGTCTCTTTAATCTTAGGGGCAGAAGTTTGCCCTGTGTCTTTCCCTCTCTTATGGATCCAAGGAGAGTTGCCGATTTTTCAGTCTGTTCAGCTTTTTACTTGTTAGAACAGAGTGGTGACTTCCAAGCTCTTTACATGCAGAACTAGAAACACAAAGTCCTCTTGTTATGAGTTTTTAATGCATTTGGGAGTCCATCTAGTTGTGTGACTCATAAACCTAGAATCTCATCCCTACATCAACTACTGAGCCTTGTTGACGCTTATCTCCTAAATATCCCACGACTCTGTTCACTTTATCTCTTCTGTAGTCTCCACACTGGCCCAAACCACCATCACCTCCCACCTCTTCCACTATCTCCCACTGAGGGCCCCCTGTGACCGTTCCACACCCTGAAGAAAATTTCAGAACAAAAATCTCTATATTACTAATCCTCTTTCGAAACCCTGTGGTCAACAAGAGCCAGGCCTTTGCCAATGGAAAGCCCCTACACAGACATAAACAGAAATTTCCCAGGTTCTGCAAAAAGAAAACACACACACACACACACACACACACACACAGAGAAAATTCTTAAAGGCAGTCCAGCAAGAATTTCATCACTCAGACCTGGGATTTTAGGCCTATGTAGTATGGATGGCTGAGTAGGCAAGAATTGTTGCCTTACAATGGTGATTAAATAAATACTGGAAATCCCGTGGTTCAGGCCTTTCACATTTAGAGGACAAGCTATTCTGACCAGCTGCTGGTCACAACTGACACCTTGAAAAACATGAGGGTCTGAGAGGTATCTTTCTTCCACGCTGTTCTTATACTCACTTTGATGCTTCAAAAATCTTGTGAGCAGAACTGATTGGCGCCAACGGGTTTCATTTTCCCCATCCTCAAGACCCATCTTGGTTCTTCCTGTTCCAGGCTTCTCTTACAGTGACTTCCATAGTTCTTATAATAAGCCAAACTCCTCAGTGTGGCCCCTGTCCTGCTTGGCTTCCCCTCACTTTGCCCAGACACCATGACTTTCTAGTTTTTCGTATTTGGCGCCAATATTTCCTCCTGCCCCAGAGCTGTTCTCTTAGCCTGGGATGCTCTTCCCTTGTCTTCTCCGCTTAGTAACTTCCACTCATCTCCCTGATCTCAGTTCAAGCACGACTTCTTCAGAGAAGACTTTCCTGACCTGTCTAGTGAATCGTTCCCATCCCTGTAGGTTTTTATAGCATTTTGTATCTCTTCCTAACATGGGTTATCATGGTAGTTTCATATCTGTGTAAATATTGGATTACTATCTGTGTCCCATGAGAGCCAGGACAATGCCTTGTTTTGCTTATCATTTTTCCCCCTGTGCCTGGCCCAGCACTTGATTGTAGTTGGTGCTCAATGAATGTAGTGAATGAATTGATGAAAGGCCTTGTATTTGTTACAAAGATGAATCACTGTATAACTGACATCTTGTCTTTTTTTGGATGGGGCTGGCCAGCTGGTCAACAGTATTTATTGAACTTGTAGGAGGTGGAAAGTACGATTGTCTGTCTATATATTTTGATAGTCCCACTGTATATGATATGTGAACGTTGTGCTGTGATTTCAAGGAAGAAAAATAAGGCATAACAAAGGGGATGATCTTTTTCACTTTCTTTATGAAACATTTTAAGATAAGTAACTAGAGACCGACACGCAAGGAATAAATAACTTCCAAAAAATAACACAGAAGACAAGTTAGTATTGTAGCTCCGAATTATGGAAGAATATTGATGGCTTCCTCTTCCTTCAGCGACTTGGTGCATTTTGAAGGATTCCTCTTTTCTAGACAAGTGCAATCGGACCTGGTGAGTCACCCCAGGTAGTTCCGAGTCAGCATTACATAATACATCGCAGGCAGCTGGCTCGAGCTGGTGTCAGTTTCTGTCTCCAGGAGAGAGGGAGCGAAGCTGCTCTCCAGCAGGGTCCTGGGGAGGGTCAGCCTCTGCAGGCCTGTAGCAGAAAACAGAAGAGGTGGGAGTCCCACTCCTATTCTGTAGACTGATGCTGGCTTAGAGAGATGCCCCTGATTTCATCACTCAGCTCTGTGGACTGCATTTCATTTACCGAATGGTTGTGCAACAGGAAAAGTGATTCAAGGGGAATTAGGCAGCAGGCTTGTTTACCAAATGTTAACTTTGGTCCGAACACCAAATCACGGATGTGTGCCATGTGCAACAACAGGGTTTTGTCTGTCCCAGAAGGCAGTGTGCAGAGGGACCTTGGGAAGGGCTCCTGGGAGGGAGGTTTGGCTGGTGCAGAAGAGCCAGGCATGAAGGCTGAGCCTGGAGGCCTTTCCTGATGGGTAATGGAGCAATAGTGAAATAAGGACTTGCTTTATAAATATTTGATGGTTGTTGTAGGGTATGTGTGCCTCACTGGAGAAATATTATGCATCTTAAGAACATTTTTGTGGAGAACATGCTGTTGTTTTGTTGACTGTTAAACCAGAAGCTTAAGAAGAAAAAACACTCTTATTTATCCCAGATGTCCACTGGAAACCCAATGACCTAAACTGGGGAGCCCATTCAGTGCCTGGACAAGGAATGTCTCATTTGGACTTGCTTTACAGAGCATGGTAATAGAATGTGTCCTGACATTTCCCATTCATTAAGTATTTTTCAGATTGTGAAATTCACTTTAAAAATAGTTTTAAAAAATCCCAAATCTGCCGTGCATTCAAACTCCATGCTGAGTGTGAAGCCTACTTAAAACAAAACAAAATAAAACAAAACACACTTCAAAAAATACCAAATCAGTAAGGATTCAGCCTAAGATTAAAGCCCTTTCAAAAGAGCTGGATTAAAATGTAGACCAAGGTAAACGAGGGTTTATGAGATACAATAGAAATGTGGAGGTGTGAGAATTTTCATCTCAAAAGAATCATTTGTGGATTTTGACACACAAGATGATAAATAGAAAATCGTCATTCGTTGCTTTTGGCTGTCCAACCTTGAGCCCTTTCCTAGGAGCCTGATTTGCTTGGAAAGACTTGTCCTTCCCCCATGTGTGTCATCCTGACAGCACAGAGAGCACCTGCCTTCCTCTAAGGAAACTGAAAGGAATCCGTCCTCTGTCTCCCTGGGAGATAGGACATGATCTGGGCTCAACCAGTCACTGGGTCAGGAACCGGGATCCCGGGCAAGTACTAAAAGGACTTGAGAAGTGGACCATTGGAGCTGGCTGACCAACCCATGTGGCTGACCACTCTGTGCCTGTGGTTGTTACTGCATCCTGTCTTCTGGGTTCCCTTGGTTCCTATGCGTTTTAATGGTTGAATGCCTCCAACTGCTTGTGGATTCTCTGAGCCCTCGTGCCCTTCCAGCAAATAAATGCCTTTGACTTAAGACAGCCAGGTTGGCAACTAATATACAAACAATAAATTGATATGAAGAAGACTATTGAGATGGTATGAAATTAAAAAACACTCAAGGGCATACCCTCAGGAAAAGGCAGGGCTTGGGAATTTCTGGGCCAGAGTCAGAGAATGTTTCTGGGACAGAATTCCGGGAGGCTGAGAGAAATGCAAGGTGTGGGACTTCCCATGTTCTGAGGTACCAGAATCATTACCTCCCCCTACTGCAATGATCAAGGACACTGAGAAAAGGACCACCACCCTGGCTGGGATTCGGAAATGACTTAAGGGTTTTCAGAGTGGAAATTTAATATGAAAGATGAGATACATTTTGTTTAGGAGAAAAAGCGAGCAAGGGAAGTTGAGGCACCACAGAGAGAAGCCAACATAGAAATCGCTACTTCTCACCCCTGGCTGGAGGGATGGAGGGAGGAGTTGGTAGAGTGATAGTGGTATTTGGGGACGGGGTTTCTGCATTGTAGAGGGTAGGACTGGTGGGAGCTGGAATCACAGAGGAGACACAGTGACTCCTGGAGGTATGGACTCCATGGCATAGAGAGAGGGTAAGACATACACTGGCTTCTCCATCTCTCCTGCCCGCCAGTCTCTATCCATTGACTGGACCCCACTGGAAAACAGGTGGTAGGAGTCTAGAAAATGCAGCTTGCAGAGGATTGCATATAAGAGCAAATAGGCAATGACCCCACTGAGTGGAGATGGGACAGCCTAACCAGGAGAGACACTGATAGTCAAAGGTCAGATCTGAGGAGACATCAAATGGCATGAACATAACCACAGTCATCTGGAGAAGACTGGTTCTGTTAGGTCCTAATGCTGCTGTAATAAATTATCACACATGTATTGGGCTGAAAACAAGAGTCCAGTTCTGGGGGTCAGAAGTCTCAAATCAGTTTCACTGGCCTAAAGGCAGGGTGTCATCAGGGCTGGTTTCTTCTGGAGGCTTCAAGGGAGAACCTATTTCCTTGCTCTTTTCAGCTTCTAGAGGCCGCCTGCATTCCTTGGCTTGTGGCCCTGTCCTCAAATCATTTCAGCCTCTTGCTTCCATTATCACATCTCCTTCCTCTCATAACTTCTGCCTCCCTGTTAGAGAGATTCCTTGTAATGACATTGAGCCCATCTGGATAATGTGGGATAATCTCCCCATTTTAAGATCCTTAATGTAATCCTATCTGACCAGTGCCTCTTGCCAATAAGACAACATATTTACAGGTCCTGGGAATTAGGACATGAACATCTTCAGGAGCCTACTGCATTGAAAGAGGAGGAGTTGAGTCAAACTGCCAGGTGTTGCGTGGGACTGGGAATGGGCAGGTAATTTACAGCTTGTGTCTGGCGATCCTATTTTCTCTTAGTGAGATGGAATATGTTGCCCATTGAATGTATGCCAGACTGCTGCGGGGTTGGCATCACAGAAGGGAAAGCAATTTGAATGGGACTCTCAGAGGGAGGTATTATGGACAAAACATTCCCATTGGTGCCTGTAAACAGGGTCATCCCATCCAGCATCACAGAATCCATGTGCAAACCCACACCCTTTTCTGCCTTCCCTCTTGTCTCTGGCTCAGCTGGGAGTTGTCGAGACACAGCATGAAAAAGGTGTAAGAAGGCAGAATTCAAGTGTATTTCACTAAAAAGCCTGGAAGTGTGGTGGTCTACAGACCTGAAGGATAATAAAAGAATCTAAAATTCAAGAGGTATATTTATTTTGTACTGGATAAAGGGTTGAAAACTTGAGATTATAAAATGAAAGAATTACATAAAGTATAACTTTAAACCAGGAGCAGCTCACCCTATCTGAAGGATATGGGATTTGGTATTTTTTATTGTCATAGAGATTATCTCCAAAAGGCTCAGAATGTCCTTTAATGACTCAGAAAGAATCCCTTCAAATATATTCATCCCCTAGGCCTGCATGCTGGCCTCAGATCTCTGATCAATAAGCAATCTCAGGCTGCCTGAGATAATGATCCTATTGTGGTCACTGTCAAGGCAATAACCTCAACTCACCTAAGATAGGAAACTATAGGTAAGAAGAATAAATATAGAAATGATGAAGATAACAAAGTCGCAGGGTTAGTGCACGTGTGTTTAGTGTATGAATATTTCACGAACGCTTGATAGTTAAAGGAGTATGTTGTGTCTTAGAGAATTTAGTATGTTAGAGAAACTGACAGATTAGTCTCATGCATTCACTTTAAAATGTGTCATTGATTTTAGGCTTGTCATGTAAGCAGAAAGAGCATAAGAAAAATGGACCTAGCCTGTAAACTGCATTATACTGTTTAAAAGAACTTAAAATTTTAATTCACTAGATTTACCAAAGTACCTAACTGCCTGAAGGAAGTAGTACTTCTTCTGGTTGTAAGCCTGCCCAGTTGGGCGTTTGGAGGGCTTAAAAAGAACCTGAATACATTATTTTTATTAATGAAGTTTAAAGGATAAAAAAGGATCTGATTAAATTTGTAAATGGGATTAAGTGGGGTTTTTCTCAGATTTTATTTATTTAGTTGAGAGAGAGAGAGAGTGCGAGCATGAGAGGGGGAAAGTTAGAGGGAGAAGCAGACCCCCTGCTGAGCAAAGAGCCTGATCCCAGGATTCAAGGATCTTGGCCTGAACCACGAGGTAGTTGCTCAACCAACTGAGCCACCCAGGCACTTAGGATTCAGTGTTGCGTGGTGTGTTCAATATGAGCAGATGACGTAGCAATCAAAGGCCTTTTTGTTTTTATTGTATAAAATTTATCAGATATATACATAGCCTGTTAAAGTTTTTAAGTGAAACCTCAAGCCTTCAAGTAAACAATATTTCAAATTTGTTATTTAATCAACCAGTTTAATTCTAAACTTAATAACTATAAATAGTATTTTCTGTGCACACCTTTCCCCCTCAGAGAGCAGACTCCTGACATCAACAGCTCGCAGAGCTCTCTGTGAAAGCTCCAGGCTAGATTAGGTTGGAGTTCTCCCCAGCAGAAAGCAATTTAGCTAGGATTACATAGATGGAGGTTGCGAGAAGGCTGCCTAACGCATAACTTTTTATGTGGAGACTTTTGACACCCTGCAAATCACATATCTACTCCCAAGCTCATCCTTCATCTTCAGCACTTTCACCACCACCCCACCCACCACCCCCAGCAAGTTGTTCCAGAGCTATCCCTCCAAACGATTTAGTTCACTGGTTTGGGGGCTACTTCCAAACTTGGTGCAGAACATCCCTCCCACTTCTGCCTCTCCGGCAGACCTTGTGGTGCCTGCACTTTGTGGGTTTGCAATGATTGTTTGCATTTCAGGTTTCCCATGAAGACTGCAGCATAGAGACGGATTCGCTTTCGCATCTGTTTCTTCAGTCCTATAGTTTGCTCCTGGCTGCCCTCTTTGCATTTATGAGATTGCCCTCCCCACCCCCCTTAGGTCCAATTCCTGGCATTTTGCTTCGTTTTGGAATCAGTCTCTTGGGAAGTACTTTCTGAGATTGTGTGTTGATGGCATTAGGTGAACACGAACTGCGTTTTGTGTTGCAGAACAAACAAGGATTGCATTTGTGTATTTTGGAGGACAGCTAGGGGAGCTGGCTTCCGCAGGAGGGCAGGGCTGAAGTGACAGGATCTCTTCTCATTTTTGAGGTAGCAGGGAAAATGAATCTGGACTAGAACAGGCAGAATGGAACTGAAAGGCATCCTATTACCTGAGCATTAGGGCAGTGAACTAATCAATCTCAGACAGCCTTGCCAACCCCATTTTCCAGGTCACCTATCTTATCACTCTATTGAGGAGCTCAGGACCATTTGTTGCCTGTCTGCGGTCACTTTGTGTTTATGTTTTTCAGAGTGTTTGCTGAAAAGCTTTAATTCAGCCTATTTTGCTTAGTTCCTCATGGGTGTCTTTGTCTTATCTCATTTTGCCTTAATTTGTGGTAGAGAATTTACTTTGACTTTAGGGTCCTGTGATAGGCGGGTTGTAGTTTGCTATCTCACTTGAAATTGATAGAAAATATGCAAATGGGGGAATGAATGATAAGGTCTTAGGTGCATTTGCTTCATCCTTTCTCCATCTGGGAAAATTAAACCACATTATTTCCACACACTCAAGATACTCTCACGTATATTATAGTACATCCCCAAATGAACTACTTTTTCAAAAAGAGTTTTTGTGTTTTCCTATGGGACTTGAATAGTTCAAAAGCCACACTAACAAAATTATCACTCCAAGTAATTAGGATAGTGTATTCTTTGGGAAAGCCCTATACTTTCAATATGAAATTTAAGAATTTCAACCAGTAAATAATTTGCAGTCTAAAAAATAATTTGCAGACAGAAAAGGAACTCTGTAATTTAAAAAATTCTTCTGAAACCTAAAATTCTCCTCTAACCTCTTGTTATTAGCTGTGGCAAAGACTGGGTAACTTTTCAATAAAACTCACATTCTCTTACTCCTTGGCTACATTTTCTAGTCCCTTTGTATCTGAGTGGGGTCATATGACTTGTGGCAATTGAGGAGAAGTAATGGGTGTCACCCCCAGGCGGGCAGCTAAGAGTTGGGGTGCTTTTTTGGTACAGCATGTGACTCTTGATCTCGGGGTCGTGAGCTCAAGCTCCATGTCAGACAGTTCACTTAAAAAGTAGAAGAGCTGGTGTGCCTTTTCTGTATACTCTCTTTTCTTCAACAGCAGGGAGATCATAGAGGATCCAGTGGTAGACTCCAGGGCTCTCCTGAGATGCAAAAACACTAGCTTGAAAAAGCCTGGGTGCCTGAGTCACTGTGTGGAACAGAGCTTCCAACTAACACTCACTGGGTGTGGTGTGAACAATGAAAATATCTATTTATTAAACCACTAAGATTTTGGGGTCCTTACTGCAGTTAACCTACCCCAGTTAAGACATTGGATACCTGTCCAAAAAAAAGTGATTGTGAATGCTGATTAACTGGCTGCCAATTCTAGGCATCCTTGTTATAAAAAAACAAAATGAAACAGAAAATAAATGTTGGGAAGATATGGTGAAATTGGAACCCTTGTGCATTGCTGCTGGAATGTAAAATGGTACAGCCATGGTGGGTAGCTCCTCAAAAAATTAAACGTAGAAATACCACATGATCCATCAATTCCACTTTTGGGTATACACTCAAAAGAATTGAAAGCAGAGACTCAAATCGGTATTTGTACACCAACGTTCATAGCAGCATTGTTCACAATAGTCAAAGGTGGAAATGATCCAAGTGTCCCTCAGTGGATGAATGGATAAAAAATGTGACGTGTACATACAGTGGAAGATTAGAAGGAAGTAAATTCTGACACGTGTTACAACACGGATCAATCTTGAAGACATTATTCTAAGTGAAATAAGGCAGTCATGAAGTGTTTCTGCTTATACGAGATACCTAATGTAATGAAATTCATAGACATAGAAAATAGGATGGTAGTTGCCAGGAACCACGGGGGTGGGGTGGGAAAGACTGGGGAGTTAACTGTTTAATGAGGATGGAGATGCAGGTTGTGAGGATAAAAGAGTTATGTGTGTTGGTGTTGGCTGCACAAGAATGTGAATGAAATTAATGCCCCTGAAATGTACACTTAAAAATTGTTATAATGGCATATTTTGCCACGTAAAAAATCTAATCTTCTTAAAATGCTCAAACCAGGTTATTTTCTACTGAATATCAATCCGCAGATCAGTGTGGGGAGAAAGAACATAACATTAATTTAATTTTTCTCTTTGATAGAAGATGAATCATGAGGAAAACAGAATGATAATAGGCATTTACATTTTTATAACTAAGACTTCTAGTTTAATGTTAGTTGCCAAGAGTTGAGTTGATTGCACTTTTCCATTTATAATACAATAACATCATGTATCTGTGCAAAGGTCTCTCTAGTTTTATTTTCTTGTTCTTTTTCCCCTTCAGCCTTGATACCCCACCTCTGTGTTTGGTATATGTACTTTGATAAAAATCTTTGAAATGTGTGTGTGTGTGTGTGTGTGTGTGTGTGTGTGTCTGTCCATACATACACCCAATATATGTCATATATTTAAATATATATGTGCATTAAGTTTGTATGATTGATGTTATGCTATAACTCTCGCTCTGTTTACTTTATTTAACACTATTTTTAAAAAGCTCTATCCATGTTGTTTTATGTACCTCCAGCTTATTGGTTCTGACTCCTCTACTGCATTCCAGAATGAGCTTCTACCATATCTTATTTATCCATTTCCCTAGGGGATGGATGGCTACTTTGTTGCTCTCCTGCCTACCACAAAATAAAATGCTGTGATGAGCTTCTTTGTTTTTGAGACCCTAGGACCTGTGAATACTTTTCTCTGGTTTTACACCCAACAGTAAGTATGCACATACTGAATTTATTAAGTTCTGCCAATTTTTTCTCCAGAACAGTCGCCGTGGTCTGATGCCTCCCCCAGGGATGTGTGAGAAAATCCATTGCCCCACATTCTTACCAACATTGACTATTACCCAATTTTTAAATTTTTGCCAAACTATGCATAGGGTAAAGGAATATTTTATTCTTTCAATTTGCATTCCTCTGATTACTAGTGGGGTTGAACATCATATTCATATATGGGTTAACCATTCTGATGTTCCCTATTATACACTGCTCATTAATGTGATTGGCCCATTTTTTCCTATTGGGATTCCAATCTTTTTCTTATTAATTGGTAAGAGTTTCTCGGAATACTGGGCTTGTGGTCTCTGACATTGCAAATATTTTCACCCAATGTTTTACTCAATTGTTAAGTTTTTCTACTGTGCTATTTGTTGAGCAGAAATCCTTAATTTTGATCTAATCAAATGAATAATTTTTACCTTATGCTTAAACTTTTGAAGTCTTGCTTGAGAATCTACTTGTATTCCAAGGTCACAGATGCAGTCTCTGACACTTTTTCTATTTATGTTTTTAAGCTATCCAGAGTGTTTCTTTGTGTATGGGGGGGGGGGCGGTTAAGGATAAGCTTTATTATTCTCCATATGGGAAGAATGCCAGAATTTCCCAAAGCATTTTCCAAAGAAGACTAGAAATTATGTGAGATGTTAAGTGGGTAACAGGAAAAAAAAAAAAAAAGATTTCTATGGTTAAATAAATTTGGGAATAATCTGGTTAAATAATCTGGTTATTAAATAATAAACACATTTCCCTCCTACAGAGTTTTCAATGGGCTAATATACATTTTGAATCCTTAGGAAGAGTCCACAGGAGTCCATGGACCAAATGTAGCCCAAAGCCCCTTTCGGTGCAGCCTGCAAGCTAAGAATGTTCCTTACATTTTAGAGGGTTGTAAAGAAGAAGGAGAAGAAGCAGGAGATGGAGGAGAAGGAAGGTGAGGAAGAGTAGTAACAGGGACCCTATGGGACCCACAAATCCTAAAATATTTACTATCTGGTCCTCTACAGAAAAAGTTAGCCAATCCCTAACCTATTGTATGCAAAGTATCCAAAATAGGCTGATCCCAGAACCCTTCCGTAGAGGACAATCTCCTGGCATTAGCATCCCGTTACACAAATACCAGGAAACACTGACCTGGGCTGGATCACCATGGTATGAACAAAAGCCAAAAGTCTGGCGATTTTCCAAATAATTTGGGGACACCTGGGTGGCTCAGTCAGTGAAGCATTTGTCTTCAGCTGAGGTCATGATCTCAGGGTCCTGGGATTGAGTCCCGCCTCAGGCTCCCTGCTCAGTGTACTTGCTTCTCCCCCTGCCTCTGCTGCTCCTCTGGCTTGTGCTCTGTGTCTCTCATTTCCTCTCTCAAATAAATAAATAAAATCTTTAAAAAAAAATTCCAAATAATTTGAATGCTATGGAGTCATAAAATTATTAAAGATTGAATTGATTTTATTGGTCCTTCAGTCCTAACCTTCTACCCAAGTGTTGATCCAATCGATAAGAATATCTGACTTTTTTCTTCATTTGTGCTTCTATAGGGGGTGGGGTGGGCTCTGCTTCTGGAAGCAGCCCTGGGTTTGCATTTGTCTCCCTTGTGGCGCTTCTAACAACTTCCCTGAGACTGCAGTGTATTTGTTCTCCCAAACTCACTCACCTGAAACTCTTAATTCTGTTTTTATTTTTCCATGGCTGCTATATTGCTGAAAATATTCCATTGATAAGCTTTGTATTTCACAGCCTGGCTCTTGTTTTTTGTTTTGTTTTGTTTTCTGAAACTTTTTCTTAAAAGACCTAGGATCATTTCCTTTCTATTTTTAAACATACTTTGAAAGAGAGAGATTAAAGAAATCTTACTATGTGAATTTCTAATAGCTGCAAAAGAATGGGGTAGAGCAGTGTAACAAGAATAAAAACAATTGATACTGTGTGATGTTCAGAAGTTATAAAAATGTTTATTCTGTTGATTGAATCCATTTAAAAATATATTCTTTTTAGGGATGAACTCAGGGAAGAAATATGGAGAATTTAGAAAGCTACCCCAAATGGCAGCCAAAATAATTAGGGGGTTAAAAAGGAGTGCGAGGGTGCTTTGAATCTGAGCTAGACGTGTTTCCAGAGAACAGAGTATGGAAAGGGAAAAATAGAAATTTTATATTGGAGAAAGCACGCAAACATTACCTTAACCAGATGACCAAGGCTAACATTCCTAGTGATGTCCTGTCGCTGTCACATACCCCCAGTTAGGAGATAATGAAAAAGGTACTTCACCTCTGTGGCATTCTTTCCAAAACCCTATAACCACAGTTTTGTCATATGAAAAGCAACAGATCAACCCAGATGAGGGAAATGCTACAAAATACCTGGGCAATATTTCTCAGAACTGTTAAGGTCAAGGTGATGAAAAACAAGGAGACACAGACACTCTGGCTGGAAGACAAGAAGACAAGAAGGAAACATGGCAACTAAATGCAACATTGTTCCAGTCTGGATCCGGGACCCCGAAAAGAACTTGAAGGAAAACCTGATATTAAAAGAAATAATAAATAAAGGAAAAAGAAAAGAAAAAAAATCTGGTAGAATTAAAATAAGATCTAGAGTTCAGTGACTAGCAGTGTATCAGTAGCAGTTTCTTTTTTTTTTTTTTTTTAATTTTTTATTTCTTTTCAGCGTAACAGTATTCCTTGTTTTTGCACCACACCCAGTGCCCTATGCAATCCGTGCCCTCCCTAATACCCACCACCTGGTTCCCCCAACCTCCCACCCCCCCCCCCCCCCACACCCCGCCCTCCCCGCCCTTCAAAACCCTCAGGTTGTTTTTCAGAGTCCATAGTCTCTCATGGTTCACCTCCCCTTCCAATTTCTCTCAACTCCCTTCTCCTCTCCATCTCCCCTTCTTAATTTGGACTGATCTAGGTACTATCATAGTGTTTGATGGTAACTTCAGGAGAAAAGGAATGGGTGAGGGGTACATGGGAACTTTTGGTCCTATTTTTGTAACTTTCTTCCAAATATGATATTGTTCTAAAGTAAAAGGTTTATTTAAAAAATAGGGCATGGGAGAGGGGGCAGAATCACAAGGGGAGCACCCGCGGATGGTGATGGGATTATAAGCTGTTAATTTGTGGGGTGTGTGTGAGTATCCCCAGGAGGCCAGAGCAAAAGAGCCTGGTAAGGGCTGAGGTGGGAAGTGCCCTGGGACACTGGTTGGGAAAATGAGCACATTACAGATGAGACCATTAACATGAGTAAAAGGGGAACGGAAGATAGTCTGCTCATGAACTGGTAGGAAGGCGGAAGAGCCGGAGGGGAAGGCGGCAGATTTTTACAGGTACGCTGAAGCCAAGCAGTGGTGGGTGTCACAGGTCAGGGCGGGCAGCTCAGAACTGATTGGTCTCTGTAAAACCATGGAGTTATTACGGAAATGGAAAAACGCTTTATTGGCTAGAGGAGAGAAAGTATGGTGACTAATTTTCTGCAGACACCTTGATCATATTAATAAGCGGGAGCTACAAATCTGGGGCACCTGGGTAGGTCAGTCCTTAACTGTCTGCCTTCTGCTCATGTCATGATCCCAGGGTCCTGAGATCGAGCCCCGAATCAGGCACCCTGCTCAGTGGGGAGTCTGCTTCTCCCTCTCCCACGCCCCCTACTTGTGTTCCTCCTCTCGCTGTGTCTCTCTCTGACAAATAAATAAATAAAATCCTTTAAAAAAATAAAAATCTTTTTAAAAAAAGTAAAAGAAAATAAATGCCTTCTTTCCCCCCCCAAGGTTTTTTTTTTTTCAGCATAACAGTATTCATTATTTTTGCACCACACCCAGTGCTCCATGCAATCTGTGCCCTCTATAATACCCACCACCTGGTACCCCGACCTTCCACCCCCCACCCCTTCAAAACCCTCAGATTGTTTTTCAGAGTCCATAGTCTCTCATGGTTCACCTCCCCTTCCAATTTCCCCCAACTCCCTTCTCCTCTCTATCTCCCCATGTCCTCCACGCTATTTGTGTAATGCCTTCTAATAGGTGAGATACATTTCTATGGAGGACAGCAAGCAGCCCTTTTGCATTCACATTGTGTGAACCTAAACCAGTAGGTTTTGACTGTGTGTGGAAAGGGAGACTGAAATTAGACAGGATTTGGTGCCTTTTGATTGAGAAGCTGTTAAGCCCTAGAATACACTCTGAAGGCTGGCGTAGAACCTCTTACAGCGAGGGAAATACAGACCAGGCTGGGGGGTTGCTGTGCATTCTCTGGAGGATAACCTTTACTCCACGTTCCTACCAGATCTATGGCTTCATGATTTGAAAAATATTTTTTAAGCCCAGGGTCCTGGTGCTTGTAAAACATCAATGCCTGTCCAGGTCTTTCCCATTTAGCTTTTCATTTTTACGTTCTTGGGTCAAGCTGGTGAATGTAACCCTCAGAAAAATGATAGACCTCCCTGCTCAGAGCCGTGAGAACTACAAGGAGAAATACGGTTCCTTGAGTTGATTCAGACCAGGCACGCTCTCCTGTGTGGCTGCCTCGTTGGACTCAGCCCTGGCCCTCGATACTCCCACTCACCTGTGAAGGCCTTGCCAGAGTGGACATGATCAAAGTCCAGGGATCCTGATTCTGAATGTGTTCTTTGGTATAGTCACTCTGGGCTGTGTATAGCCTGTTATAAGGAGCAAGAGTAGGCTTCTGTGGAGGCAGAAAAATCTCCATTTCCAACCCAAGTCATCCATGGAATCTCACGAGCTTTCTTTCTTCTGGGAAGGATGTCATTTCTAAATCATAGCCTCTGAGATTTGTTGGTATCTGTCACACAAAAGGAAGAATTGTTCCTGTGGCATGTTTCCCAGTGTGTTTCCGGAAAAGTGGGTAAAATTCTCTTATCATCTCGGCTTACTTAACGTTTCCGTTATAAACATGTTGCTACCGAGAATGCAAGCAAGCTTTGGTCCCTGCAGATGGGGAAAGCCAAGACTGGGATTAGGACAGTCTGGGCAGGAGCCCATGTGTTTTTCCATAATAGCTGCATCAGACCGACAGGGACCTCGTGGCTCTAAATGACGCAAACCCGAGTCTTTCATTATCACCCTGAGATCTCCCCTCCCACCAAAACAGCATCTCCTGGCTGTTCTAGAAGGCAGAGAACACTGCTATTTTGTCTTTTGTCAGAGTGCTCTCCCACAGGCTCCCTGGGAAGCAAGGTCTACCTTTCAATGGTGTCCCCATGAGTGAGGGGTGTTGTCCAGGAGGTGGAAGTGGTGAGGACAGCAAACTGTGCCACTTCCATACCCTCCAGCTTGGAGGAGAGGTTCAGGCTCACCATTCCCCATGACTTTGAATAAAATGAAAAAAACAGAATCTAAAATTACCACCCACCTCCCGTCACCCCATCTATGATTCACAGAACCATTTTACTGGAGTGGACTGAGAACAGCATGTGCCCATCCCTCACTCGGACGGAAGGCAGCATTTCCCTGTGTTGTTTCATCTCTGAATTTTCCTCCACCCTCCTCCCCATCCCTCTCCCCTTCCAAGTTGTGTTCCTGCCCTTCTCTGACGGTGGACATTCTCTATACTGTGTTGAGGATAATGTTCAATAAATTGAGTAAGACTGACTCCATGAGAAGAGAGATGTATTTAAGATTCAATTACAGACTTCGAAATCTGGAAGCAAATGTAACAAAAATCTCAGTGCAATATATCGACCACTGAATTCAGTGACCCCCTAACTTGCCAAGTTGCAGGCCATTGGTGGTCTTGCCAAGAGTGGTCTCAATAGAATGGTGGGGAGAGACTCCCTAATGAACCAGTTCAAGAAGAACAAGTAAAGAAAAGAAAAGGGGACTCCGACCATAGGCAAGTCTTGGAAGATGTTGTGCTACGAAAGGGAGTGGGGTCAAGGGAGGGTTGAGGACAGAAGCTACTAAAGCATGTCTTATGTTGGTATTAATGCTGTTTGCTGATCCAGGAAAAAGAGAGAATCGATATGACCCATTCATCAACTCTTGTCCCTAAAAGCAGAGTCCTCTGAGAATGATTCAATTTTGTTTTATGGTCACTTTCGTTTCTACTAGTTTATAACTGCTTCAGGGTAGAAATCATGTCTGATTCATTCTTGCATTTCAAAAAAATGCTTTGATGTCAGATCCACAGGGGCAGGGATTTGAATGCCTTTCATCCTTATTGCGTCCACGGTGCCTGGCAGAGTACTTAGAGCACAGTAGGTGTTTGATAAACAGTTGTGGAATTGAATGGCTGCTTCTAGCATGAATGCATGAGTGTATGAATGAATGAACAAATCCGATTAAATGCTTTTTTGGAGTGTTTGTTGGAAAATTGGAATCATGAGCTGTCTTCCCTCCTCTGTTTTTTTCCAGTTCTAGAAACTTGCTCTTGAAACACAGAAGCACACTCGGGAAATGTAAATTTAGTATTCATCTAGAAGAACAGATAGCTGCAAAGGAAACTATCTACTTGTTTCAAGTTCTCAAGAGGAGTGATTTGCGGGGGTTACCTCTATTTTGGAATATCTTTTGGTTTTCTTTAGAGTTATAAAGTGCTTTCCCACCTGTCGTCTCATCCTTTTATCAGTCTTGAAAGGAGGTGAGAATAAGAATTATTATTCTGATTTTAGAGGTATGGAAACAGAGGTCCAGAAGAGTTCAATAATTTACTCAAGGTCACATAGTTCATTAGCACAGAACAGAATCTTGACCTCAAATATCCTTGCTGTCACTTCAGTGAATTAGTATTTAAGTTCTCAATTTTGTAAGAGCTCTTCACCCACATCCTGTGACTCAGAGGATCCACTCCTGTTTTTATTCCATTTGTTTCATTTCTGTGCAAAGCAATAACAAATCTGTGTTTCTCAGGGCAGGACATGGTTCATTAAGCCTCTGCAAAGTTTCTAACCTTTTCCAAGACTAGAGGCAGATGGAACCAGCCATAATGAGGTTGACTTTGCTTGGTGGGAATTGCTGGGTTGGACTGGATAAAGAGCATCCAGCCTGGAGGCTGACTCCTCCAGGGGCATTTTGGGATTTGAGATACGTGGTCCCTGCAGCAGGCAGACAGGAGATGAAACACGACTGTTTACCAAATCAAAGCAAACGTTCTATTCTTTGAAAGGTGAGACGGAGACTCCTCCCTCTTTGAAAAAGCTTGTTGAAAATGAGTTCTACTTCAAAGTGTGTTGATCTGGGAAATGTTGGCTCTAGTCACATAGACCTTGTGACTATGTTATGAGACAACCTTGACAAGCAGAGGACATGTTCCCAAATCAGTGGACACAAGAGCCTATTGTATTTCCTGGTGAATGAAATACACATGAGAATAAACCAAGTATGTAATGCACATCACAGATGTCAAGTTTAGATTCACTCACACATGCGTCTAGGGCTGCCATAGGAGCATAGCAAATGCAGTTGCACAAGTTACACAATATTTATAGACCAGTAGATTAATTAAAAGACTCACATTATGAACAACCGGGTTATAGTGCCGCACTGTTATCAACTCCTAAAGGGATATGGGGTTCTATTTCTTTTCTTTTTTTAGAAAAAAAATTTCAGCATTATTGAGGTATAATTGATAAATCAAATTGTAAGATAATTAATGAGTGCATAGTGTGATTTGTTATACAGATATATATTGTATTGTATCTTAATCTTTATTATGAAATAGAATAAGCTTGAATACTTGACATTGTCAGGAGCTGACTATTTCTGTGAAATAATGATACTGTCTTAGAGTCAATATACCTAGATAGCTTTCTTTTTTTAAAATTTTTAAATTTATTTTTAAAAAAGATTTTATTTATTTATTTGACACAGAGAGAGAGAGAGAGAGAGAGAGAGAGAGAGAGACAGCAAGAGAGGGAAGACAAGCAGGGGGAGTGGGAGAGGGAGAAGCAGGCTTTGCGCTGGGCAGGGAGCCCGACACAGGGCTCCATCCCAGGACCCTGGGATCATGACCTGAGCTGAAAGCAGATGCTTAATGACTGAGCCACCCAGGCATCCCTTGCACCTAGATTTCTATCTACATTTTGCTTTCACATAATCACAGGGAGTTTAGTGGAAGAACCAATAATTACTAAATTTTAATTGATGGATTTCCTCCCTCCCTCCCCTCATGGAGCACATGTGCTAAGTGAGCCTGCTCTAGATATTGGGAATATAGTAGTGAATACTGCAGATGTAGTTCTTGGTCTCAGGGTGTTTGTAGTTGAGATGGGCAGAGTGTGGTGGATGGAGGAATTTGAAATAGCAAACCACTAATTACGCAGACAATTAACCATGTTTACAAGTGCGGTGTAGAAATATAGGGTGATTGAGTATGGAAGACAGAAATGGATATATTTAAGATATATTTGAGCTGAATCAATAGGCCTGGTGATGTATTAGATGTGGGTGTGAGCAGTAGTGAAGGTGAGCAAGGAGTCAAGGACATGACTGGATAATTAGTTGGTTGGCTGGTAACCTATCAGGGGGGGAAGACCAAGGAGGAACAGGTTAATAAGCGAAATCCAAGGGAAGCATCTGAGTGAAGATGCCATAAATTGATCTCTTTCTTCCTCCCTCTCTCTTTCTCCTCCCTCTCCTGCTGTGTCTCTTCCCCACCTCCCAAAGAAAAGTGAATTTCTCAAAGTCTTTTGGTTCCCCCAAAGAAAGTTACCATTTTATGAGCCGTGCAGATGGGTTCAGCAAAAGTCTCTGGGGCAGGTTTTTCCACACATGATTGTAATGGACATTCTAATGTCACTCTATTTAGGAATCATGATGGTACCATGTCAACATTTAATGGCCTTCCATTTGTATGCTTGTCGTTTCCTTGTTCTACATTGTACTGTGAGCTTCCTGGGGGTGAAGGTAGCACTCATCTTTTGTATCCTTCAGTCTAACACAGTGCATGACATTTAGAAGGTAACAATAATTATTTGTTGAATTGAGAATTATAAGAGAGTTGTATGATCTGGCTACAATGAACTTGTGTTATCTGATTCCTTTTTATTTTTTTATTTTTTGGTCAGAGAGAGAGAGAGAGAGCGAGCGAGCACAAGCAGGGGGAGCAGCAGGCAGAGGGAGAGGGAGAAGCAGGACCCAGGGATCATGACCTAAGCTGAAGTCAGACACTTAAACCAGTGGAGCTCCCCCGGCATCCTGTGTTATCTGATTCTTGCCTAGACTTGATGAGGTCTTTCCTGGAAGTATTTATATCTATGTATGGCTCCTTTTAGGGAAGAGGTAATTCTGTCTTGCCAACCAGGACATCTCTAATCCTGATATATGGTTACATTTCATAAGTAATTGTGCAGTTTTTACGAAAAGGAGAGCAATGTGAATTAAGGTATTCAGCAGATTTTACAAGTAAGGGGGACAAATTTGCCACCAATAAACCTGAAGAACCTCAGGAAGTAGTTCTGAGGCTTGTTAATAGAGTAGAACATTCTTACTCATAAGCTGACCACTTTTAGATTAGCCAAGTTTGGCTCAAATATCAGACCCTTAATTAATTTTCACAATTGACCAAAATTGGACTAATCTGACACATTGATACTCAAACCTGAAAGTATGGTGACTTTTCTTCATTAGTTTTCAACAGCATTCCAAGGAAACTTTGGGGTTTGATGGAAATCTCAAGCAAGCCAATTGGATGGGGCTCCAATCTGTTATTTTTGCCTTTATCCAGGGACACTTGTTTGTATTTGATTTGTTTACAAGTCCGTAAAATTTCCACTGGAGGATAAGTTCCATGGCTTGAAAGAAAGAAGAAAAAACTTCAGAAATTAGTGTCACATAACAATCCTAAAACTGTTCTCAAATAACTGTAATATTCCTACATGTAAAATCCCTACTTGAGAGCTGGTGGTAGCACGCTAGCTGTTTTTGGGAAAGTACGAAACCTTTATCAGCTCAAACATCAAAAGGCTACAGATCTGTTTACAAAACACATGGCACATTTCTAATCATTGTATTTATCCCTCCCCCTGCTTTTTTTTTTTTAACTGCCTGTTTTCTTATGTGCATTTGTCAACTAAGTTGTGAACTTCTTAAGAACAGTAACAATTATTTTTGTCTCTATTGAGTTTAGTATAATGCTTAGCTTGATAGAGTTATGCCAAATGAATAAATGGATGAACGGATGGATGGATGGATGAATTTGACTATTAGAAGAATGATTGACGCAACACTAAGACCTGAGACTTGGTAATTGTGTTCTAATCCTGTCTCAGCGATTCTGTTTTTGTAAGACCCTGAATAAATTAATTTTGTAGCTCATTATGTTAAATATAAAATTAAAAAATAGAGTGTGTTTTGCAAATTAAGGATAATGAGTCACCACTGTTTCTTGGGACTAGAGGGTGCATGAGCAAATTAATTACAAAGGCTTATGTTATTATAATTATAATGTTAATTATAAGACAGAGCCGCTGTTGATGAAACTAGCCCAGAAAAGTGATGAAATATGAGCAGTTGGTTCAAATCTTGGGCCAATATTCTGGTAGACAAAACCATTACTCATTACTTAGAGGACCTGAGAACAAAGTTTGATGCAATATAGGGGATGTTGGATCTCTGTAAATTTAGTCACAGCAATGACCTAGTAGCCAAAGGAGACATTGAAAATCAAGGCAAGTTTGAAGAGGAAAAGCAAACACCATTGTCAAAGGGAAAGGTTTCTACTCATCTACTGCCAGGCTGGATGAATGTAGGGATGAAAAAATGCAATGGGATACAAAGTTGCTTTTCTGTGCAAGGTCTTGTGCTAAAGGAAATTAGAGATGGGTTACTGAATCAGGGGAGACAGGACATATACATATAACAAGGAAAGCATAAAGGGCTCCAGAGAAATAGTGTTCAAGTAGTATCAGAATTCATGAGGAAGAGAATAACCTTTCCCTAAATATTGCTGATACTGTGGTTACTTATGCCTTGGTTTTCAAATGCAATAAAACCTCTCATCCTCTCCATAGAGCCTTTAGCATAAATAAATACGTAGAAAGTGCTTCTGGCAAAGGCATGCATTCCCTAAAGAAGGAAGCCGTTTCCATAAACGTAAACCTCTTCTGGACCGTGGCAGTCAGCTCCATTTTGTTTCTGTCCCACGGCATGATGGTGCTTGAAGTTGCAGAGCTGTCTCTGATTCTGGGCCAAAGTTGAATCATTAGATTGCTGACCTCACCACACCATGTGTTTTGTATTAAAATTGTGTGTGTGTGTGTAGCAAATGAAAGTGAGGACTCACCAGGTCCTATATTCTTTATTATTCATACTTATACCAATGTTTTTACAATGCCTTGAAAACAATGTGTTTCTGATATATTTAAAGTACCTCACTTTTGTAATGTAGAATAATAATATAACCCAGAAAGACTAAGTAAGTACACGGTTGGTCTGTATAACCACCTACAAACAACAGTAACTTTTGACCTTCATGTAAATCTTTAAATTTGACCTAAAAACAGAGAACAAACTGAAGGTTGCCAGAGAGAAAGGGGAAGGCGAGTAAGCAAAATGGGTGAAGGGCAGCGGGAGTTAGAGGCTTCTAGTTATGGAGGGAATAAATCACAGGAATAAAAGGCACAGCATAGGGAATATAGCCAATAGTATTGTAATCACGTTGTGTGTTGACAGACAGTAGTTACACTGAGCACAGCAAAATAAAGAGAAGTCAAATCACTGTGTTGTACATGGGAAAGTCATGGAAAACTGTGTCAACTATAGTCAAATAAAATACTTAAAAATAAATAAGATAAATCTTTAAATTTGAATATGTTTAATTTTCCTTAAAAAAAAAAAAGATAGATGATAGATCTAGAAAGTTTGAAGAAAAAGGACATACATAATCACACCCTAACTTAATACACAACCTTTTCTTCTCATATATTTCCTTCCAATTATTTTTTATTATTTTTAATTTTTTAAAAGATTTTATTTATTTATTTGACACAGAGAGAGAGAGAGAGATCACAAGTAGGCAGAGAGACAGGCAGAGGCAGAGGGGGAAGCAGGCTCCCCACTGAGCAGAGAGCCAGATCTAGGGCTCTATCCCAGGGCCCTGAGATCATGACCTGAGCTGAAGGCAGAGTCTTAATCCACTGAGCCACCCAGGCGCCCCAACTTCCAATTATTTATATGTCCATGCTCTTACCTTCTACTCCTTCCAAACCCACATTAATCTGGATTCTGCCCCCACCATGCCACTGAAATTCAAGTTAAAATTAAAGTCACCAAGGAACCCAATGGTTTCTCTTCAGTCCTTAGCCTGCTTGGCCCATCAGTGACACTCAACACAGTGGAGGCCTCTTCACTCTTCTTGTTCCAGACACTCTGGGCTTGACTCATTTATTGTGCACATTCTGTTCTTTGGCCCTGGGCTTCTAGTATGTTCTGTGCTTCCTCCTTGGAAGACTCTACCTCTCAGTTTCTCTTTCACCCACTTAACCTCTTCTCTTCTTTCAGATCGCAGCATAAAGATCACAAAGTTAAATTAAATCATTGAATTTCTGCTTCAAAATAGTCCTCAGACATGTAATTATGGGATTCCTCTCTCTCTTTCTGTCTCACCCTCTAAGTCCCTGGAAGGCAGAAGCCATACTTGTCTTCAACAATAAAGCCTGAGCACCTAGATCATTGCCTGGCACATAATAGATGCTAAGAATTTTTGTTGTGGGTGAGTGGACTTAGGAATAGTTGTGGTCATGGTATACATACAATTTTATACCCTGCTTTCTCATACCAAATCCACATCTCCATGTTGTTGCATTATAATTTTTACTTTCATCAAAATGATACCCACCCATGAATAAGAATATTCAAATTGGAAATAACCCAAACGTCCATCAACAGGAGAATGGTTAAATAAACTGCAGTGTTTTCATTAAATGGAATATTACACAGCAATATTGTACATCTTGCTACATACAACATAGATGAATCCTACAGACTAGAGAATGAAGCCAGAAACAAAAGGGGACACATATATGATTTCATTCATATCAATTTCAAAAGCAGGAAATACTGACTTATGATGTCCCAAGTAAGTATACTGGTTATCCTTGGTGGGGTAATAATTATTTTCATGTATTTTCTTCCAGTTAGAAAGTGCACTGAACTTACAATGTGTATACTTTACTTACGTAGCACTTGAACAAAATGTTTATTTAAAAATAAAAAATTAATAAATTTTACATGCACATCTTTTATAAACATATATTTTTATCCCCAGGGTACATGCACATCTTTTAAAGAGGGGAATAGTTCTACAAGGTTTAAAAATAGCATTTCTTTGCTTCCCATTTCCTCACCCTGCAATGTTCATTTCCCCAGAGATAACCTCTTTCAACTTTTTTCTAATTGATTCTTTTGCTTTTGACCTCCATGGATCTAAATAACAAGTCTGATTGTCTCGGTTTTAAGTGTTATCTATTGACTTCCCAATGTGGAAGATGGGGACATAGTTCTTTTTCTTATCCTTTCTTGTGCATTGGTACATCCTTCCCACATCTATATCCTTCCAGTGGGGGTGATTTATAATTTTGATTTGATTAATATTCAATGCTTATTTATATAATATTTTCCATGTGCTATTTCAGTTGAGACATGTAATAAATTATGATCTCTTGCCTTTTGCTGCATTTCTTGTTTTCTCTGTTATCTTTGCTTTGCTTGCTTGTTAGTATTCAGAGAATTCTGATCCCTAATGTTCTACCAGTTGCTTAAATATTCCTCTAAGGCAATCAGACTTACTTGTTAAAATATCAATTTCATTTTGAAGAAATGCCCTAGAGTCTTAAGATTTGCTCTGCCTTGGACTAGTTGCCCTCTATACCCTTATCCTGAAACATGCCTCCAAAATTATTCTAGGTATTTACTTACCCTCTCCTGGGTTGATCTGCTGTTTCTTGTATTCCATATTGCCTTCTTTTTCTTTGTTTTTAATTGAAAGTTTGTATCTTTGCAGGTGTAGTGAAAAGAAGGGCCATCTGTACCCTACTGTTCATAGCAGCAATAGCCACATTCGCCAAACTGTGGAAAGAATCAAGATGCCCTTCAACAGACAAATGGATAAGGAAGATATGGTCCATGTAGACTCTGGAGTATTATGCCTCCATCAGAAAGGATGAATACCCAACTTTTGTATCAACATGGGCGGGACTGGAAGAGATTATGCTGAGTGAAATAAGTCAAGCAGAGAGAGTCAAGTATCATATGGTTTCACTTATTTGTGGAGTATAAGAAATAATATGGAGGACATGGGGAGATGGAGAGGAGAAGGGACTTGAGGGAAATTGGAGGGGGGGATGAACCATGAGGGACTATGGACTCTGAAAAACAATCTGAGGGTTCTGAAGGGGCAGGAGGTGGGAGGTTGGGGGAGCCTGGTGGTAGGTATTACAGAGGGCACGTATTGCATGGAGCACTGGGTGTGGTGCATAAACAATGAATTCTGTTACACTGAAAAGAAATTAAATGAGAAAAAGGTAGGTGGGACATAAAAATGTTAAGGTCTTATATGTAGGAAAATGTTTTTCTTCTGCTCTCCCACTGGATTGATGATTTTGTTTTATATAGAATTCTATGTTAAAAATAATTTTCTTACACAATTTTGAAGACATTGCTCTATTGACATAACTTTCTGTGTTAAGATTCAGAAGTCTGTGGTCATTCTTCCTTTTGTGTGTGTATGTTTCCTGTTTTTCTTCTTCTGCGGGAGTTTCTCTTTGTGCTTAATGATCTGAAATTTCTATTGTTGTGTCTTGCTGTGTATGAATGTAATTTCACCTGCTATTCTGGTCAAAGACCAGATTTTTTTTTTTTTTTTTTTTTTTTTAAGAGAGGGTTAGTGAGAGGAGGGCGTAATCTTAAGCAGACTCCATGCCCAGCACAGAGCCTGAATCAGGGTTCGATCTCACAACCCTGAGATCATGATCTGAGCTGAAATCAAGAGTCAGATACTTAACCAACTGAGCCACCCAGGTGCCCTTGAAGTGGACCCATTTTAATCTGAAAATTCAGATCTTTATATTCTGGGACATGTTCTTGAACTATGTTATGAAGGATTCCTCTCTTCTCTTTTATCCCTTACTAGAATCCTACTATTAGATCTCCTGGATTAATTCCCTAGGTTTTTTTTATGTTTAATTTCCAATTTACTGTCCCTTTTCATGCTTGGAATAGTCTCTTCTCTATCTAAAGATATCAATGATTCTTTTTTTTTTTCTCCATTCATAGTCTTTATTTTCTCCAGCTTACTTTTTTTACTTGTCATTTATTTTTGTCCCAATCTTCCAAGCTATTGAGTGCTTAGATGGCTGGTAATATAGATAATATTTTATAAAGTTTGATTATAACTGGGGGATTGGGAAGTCTGAGCATGTGGGTGAGACTCACTGATTACAGTAGCATGACCAGCTACATTGGTTTGCAGGGGACTGCCCCAGTGTTAGCACTGGAACTCCCATATGCCAGGAAACTCTTCAGTTCTGGCTGAGGTCACCCTCTTGGGGACAATCTTTATGGGGTGAACTGTCTGGAAATGTTCATTGGGAGTCCAGTGCCATCAGTTGTTTTCTCTCAAGCTGGCAGATTCCCCAGTGAATGCAATTCCCATTTCCTGCATGGAGGTCAAAGTCCTGCTTGCAAACATTCTTGGGCTCTGGTTGAGGGAATGCAGCAGGGATTCTCAGCTTCCCACATGAAAGTATCCTCTAGTTCTCACTTCAGCTGCATCTGGTTTTTCCCATTCCTTATTTACAGAGTTCCTGCCATGTATCAGGCGCTAAGTACTGGGTGAGCAGCAGTGAATAAAACATAAAAATGTCTTCCTCTGTAATGCATGTAGGAAGGCAGACAATCAATCAATTAATTAAAAAAATACAATTTGTCAAAGAGTGATAAATGCTATAAGTAAAAAGAAAATGTGGGAAAAGGAAAGACAGAGCTAGGGTAAATGGCCTATTTTATGACTACTTTAAATAGAGTGGTCAGAGAAGACCTTTCTGAGAAGATCCATTGAGCAGAGACCTGAAGAATATAGGGTAGCTAGTGAAGAAGAGTTTTTCAGGCAGAGGGAACAGGCATAGTCCCTAGGGCAGGAATGTACCTGATATCTCTGGAGGAGAGCAAAAAGCTATGGTTGTAGCATAGTGAGCTATTGAGTAAAGGGGAGAATAGCCACGCTAATGCTGTATGGAAAATATACTGTAGGGGTCAAGAGCAGAAGTAGGAGGCACCATTAGAAGCCTGTAGCACCAACCCAGTCAAGTCATGGCAGTGTCTTGGATGAAAATGGTGACCAACTTGTTAGGGGAAGTGGTTAGATTCTGGATATGTTTTTTGGATTTATTAATGGGTTCATTGTGAAGTGACAAAGAAAAAGAAGAAGTGAGCTGATTCCAAGGCTCTTGGTCTGATCACCTGGAAGAATAGAATTGCCATTTACCGAGATGGGGGAGAACATGGGGAAGCAGGTTGGAGAAACATCGTGAGTTTGATTTTGCATGTGTTTGAGACACCTGTGGAATGTATCCCAGAGTTGGTAGATATATGAATCTGGTGTTCAGAAGAGACAGTGGAGATAGAAATGCAGGAGATGGTACTTAAGGTCATGAGATCGGGTGAGCTTGCCTAGAGAGTATTGTAGATTGAGAAATGGATCAAGGATAGAGCCTACAACACTTCACATTCAGAGGTCAAGGAGATGAGAAGCAAGGAACAGCAAGAAAGTTAGAAAATCAGGAGAGAGAATTATCTGGAAGTCAATGGAAGCTATGTTTCAAGAACAAGAGTAGTGATTCGTGTCAAGCCCTGCTGAAAGAGTACTGTGGTTCAGAGGTCTTTTGATCATCTGGTCCAGAGAGCTTGTGTCACAACCTCCAAGAGCAAATGAGCCTTTTGCTGAGGTTGGAGGAGAGAGAGTCTCCTGGTTGTGTGGAACAGGAGAGGAGATAATGCTTCTTAGATTTAGATAATTGCTTCTTAGAGTTGCAACCACTCTGCCTTATCCTAGCACTCCCTTCCTTCACTCTACTTTTAAATTGATGCCACCAATTTCTGAGCCTTTAAAGAATCCCATGATATCAATTACATTGATTCATACCTTTCCTTTACTGCCTGTTTCAAAGCCAACCTTCTCAGATGTGCTAAGTCATTTACTACTGAATAATTTACAACTTTCAAGCTTTGCAAATAAAATTGCTATTGTTTCCTCTTATTTTACTCTACTCCTTGTGGATTTAAGCCTTTTAAAGAGATCCTTTCACTGTCATTTAGGGAAGGAGTAATAGTAGATGTATGTGTCCAATCCATCTTCTTTGCCTGGAAGTCATGACCACTATTTTTAATAGCGTGAAGTTGTCAAATGTTTGGATATACATCATTTATTTAACTATTCCATAATGTTTGGACACTTGGGCTGCTTCCAATGACATGTAATACTATGCTATAAATCTTGCATATAACATTGTCCATGATTAGGATTTTTTGCTCTGGATTGATTCCCAGAAATTCAATAATTGGGTTAAGAGATATTAGCATTTGATACAATAAAAGCAGTATGGTGAATGGTTCAGAGCAGCCTCTGGAGTATGCGTCAGAGTGCTTTCATTTGGATCCCTGCTCTGCCAGTTACTAGCTGTGTGACCTTGGGCAACTTTCTTAAACTTTCTGTGTTCCAGTTTCCTCATCTGTCAAATAGGGGTGATAGTAGTATTATTACAGAGGAGAATGAGGTATATTAACACATGTCATTTACTTACACAGTTATTAATACACAGTGGTTAATAATGTTAATACAGTCAGTTAATATCCTTACTACCATCATCATTATCACTGTCTGACTCTTGATAAGTTGCCAGGTTGCTTTTCAAAAGGGGATCAACCTGAATGCAACTTGCAAGGATGCCATGTAAACACCTCTTTGCCAATCAAACTCAGTCACTTTTTAAAAACGTCTCTTAAACAACACTTTAATGAATTTTATATAGGTTTCATAATAAAAACATGGACTACATTGCTTATGTTCCAGGCTATAAAAGGGAGATAATTGCAAATTATTAGCAAACTCTGATACAAGGGTTTCAAAGTGGTAAAGTCTTATCATACATGAATTCAACTTGAGAAAAGTTGAATCTCACCCTCTAGAAGGTGAGAAGGAGAAGGAGGAGAGAAAGAGAGAAAGAGAAACTATATTTAGGTTTACAGTGATTCTTTCTGACCATTCCACTTAATGAATGTGCATGACTTTGAGATGGAAATTTGGACCTGCTTTTCCTCAGTTGGTCTGAATTTTAATGTGCCTCTTCTAATGTGAACATTTTGCTCCTGCATATTGTGGTTTTAGAGTTGTAGAGCATTTCTCATACCATGTACCTCCTGGACCCAGGACAACACTGTTCGCCATTTTGAGAAAGTATCAGTATTCTCAAGTGATGTTCACTTTGAACATGTGTGAGCCTGCTTAAATATCCAAAAGTTTGTGGGCAAAAATGATCACATCATGTTCTGTCTGCAACTAAAATAAATGGTATTGTCCAGCATTTTTTTTTCCTGTTTGAGGCTTTTGATTTTACTATTAGCTAGGTGATTTTCACTGATGACACTGTTCCTTCTGATCAGGACATACTTCCCTTCTTTATTTGCCTGGTAAATTTAGACCCATCCTTCAAGGCAGCTCAAGCTTGAAGTCTTCCTGGGCTCCTGTCTGCATATCAGATCACTGTATCCAGTCCACTGTGAGTGGACATCTAGGATAGCAGTTATAGTCATTGAGTCATAATTGTAGGTCTCTCCCAACATTAGAATATGAACTTCTCCATGATAGAGACTGTGTGTTATTCATTATTGGCACTTAGTAGACATTTAACAAATATTGTTGAGTGAGTGGATAAGGAAAGGAAAATGAAATAGAAGAACCATGATATAGAGAGTTATCACCATATATAAGGATAGAATATAAGAATGAAAATTGCTCCATAATAGCATTAATAACTACCAGTTATCAGAGACTTGCATTATACTCTTCCTCGGAAATTCCTCATATATCATCTCATTTATTTTACAGATAAAGGAAAATTAACCTCAGAGAAGTCACATGGCCTGCCTGAAGTCCCATGACTAGTAAGGCAAGAGCAAGGATTTCAACCCAGTTTATGCGTTTCTACTATTGTCTCCTGCTTCTCTGATTTAGCCCTGTCAGGTAGAAGAGAGCTCAGGTAGGATGATTAAAAGCATCTACCAAATATTATGAAGTTAGTGAGACCCTCCCTGATTTCCCGGGTACATCCTTATGTGTCCAATTTTACTTCTGGAAATAAAGTTCCTGATCACAAAGTGCATTGCCAGAATGTATTCTCATTAACAGAAGTGCCACTGGTCCTTCAAGAGACCACTAAGTCCTATAAAGGAAGCACAAGTTCAGTGTGGAGAAGTGGGTCATGACATTGTTGCGGGGACTCAGGCTTATCCTGGGACTCATTCTCAGGGATAATTAGGAGACATGTTCTTGCATTAAGCTGGATGTGAGACTTTGGAGCCGGGCCCCTGAACAGAACTTTTTGGAAGGGAGGAGACAGTGACGGGGCAAGGAATGTGTGCATTGGCGGAGGGCCCTATGTCATCCTTGAGATGATCTCCTAAGATTGATGACAACAGGAAAAGCTGTCTCTGAGCGAGTGAGAACTATTTACGTAGCACTGGGACAATGACTAAAGTCCACTTGCTTGTTGGATTCAAATATTATGCTGATGCAGTGCTAAACGGAGGCTTTCTAAGTGTGAGTCATGATGACAAACCACTGTAACAAGATATATTGAAACACTCGCCCTCCCATACTCAAAGTCACTGTTGGCTATGATGGTTCCAAAATTTTAAATCTCCGCAGATCCTTTAGCTATAACTTTACTAAATCAAATGTAGTAGGGTGATCTTGGCTATACTTATGGTAGAAGGTGGACCTTGGGAAACAGAATGCCTCCCCCTAGATCCCCAGCCAGTCATAATTGATAGGGATGAAGACATCTTTTTAATGAAGGAACAAAGAAGAGGCCAGGGTATGAGCAGGAATATGGGAGAGAGATGGAGAGAAGAGACCACAAAAGAAGAGTCAGTGTCCAGTTCCCAGGCCAGCCCATGATAGGGGACCATGTTTAATCCTCTGAAGGAGGGTCTTTAGGCAGAAACCATGAGACTTAGAGGAAGGAATTTCACTAGACTTTGGGCCCAAGCAGTTCCGTTCCAGAGTTTAGGTGAAAAGGCACAACAGAGTAGGGAAGGGCGGCACCCATGGCCCCAAATTCTGTTATCCTGAAGCTCAGTGCAGCCATCGTGAATGGGGAAGGTGGGGGAGAGGTGGCAGTGGGGACCACTGGGCACTGCGTTCTATTCTCTGCACGGGGCCAGCAGCTGTGACTGGGTAAAGGGGCCCCATTACAGGCAACACGCCCTGCTGAACAGGCTGGGGTTGAACAGCATGGAGGTACCTGTTCCTGAGCATCTGGCTAGATGTGAAGAAGACACCCAGGAAGAATCTCAAAGACATGGGAAGGCTGTGTTTCGGAGGGGGTGAGGGACATGAAGGCTCCATCAGCAGTTACACAGTTAATGTTAACTGTATCTCATCTTGTGGCTTCTCCAAAGGGTCCTGTGGTCACTTACTTGAAGAAGAAATACCTAGTCTATTCAGGATATTAGATATTGTCTCTGAGCAACACTGATTTTCAGGGACCCAGATGCCATTCTAATGCACAGACAGCATGGAGGCTTCTCAGGGCCATGTGATAAGTGGAGATTTGACCTAAGTTCTACCTCATAGAAGGCTCAATGAGACCCCACAATTATTTCCCTAGTGTATTAGTATGTCATTGGTATAGATTTACTCAGCAATCTTCAGAATTCCCCCGTTGGGTCCTTGACCCACGGAACAATTTTCATTCTAGTTGGAAGTATCAATTTAGAAACTCTGAGTTCTCCACTTGCCTACTAAAACAGTAAATCCAGGGGCACCTGGGTGGCTCAGTGGGTTAAATCCTCTGCCTTTGGCTCAGGTTGTGGTCCTGGGGTCCTGGGATTGAGCCCTGCATCGGGCTCTCTGCTCAGTGGGGAGCCTGCTTCCTCCTCTCTATCTGCCTGCATCTCTGCCTACTTGTGATCTCTATCTGTCAAATAAATAAATAAAATCTTTCAAAAAAACCCCCAGTAAATCCAAAGCAAAGTCCCATCCTTGGTAAAACTGAAGACATAAATATGATCATTATGGACCCAAAAAGATACAGGTACAGGAATACTTTCACATCCCCATTTGAGTGCCATTTTGGCCAGTAACAAATAACATGGAGGACATAGGGAGATGGAGAGAAGGAAATTGAGGGAAATTGGAAGGGGAGATGAACCATGAGAGACTATAGACTCTGAAAAGCAATCTGAGGGTTTTGAGGGGGTGGGAGGTTGGGGGAGCCAGGTGGTGGGTATTATGGAGGGCACGTATTGCATGGAGCCCTGGGTGTGGTGCCTAAACAATGAATTCTGTTATGCTGAAAAGAAATAAATTAAAAAAAAAAAGAAGAAGATATGGTCCATATATACTATGGAGTATTATGCCTCCATCAGAAAGGATGAATACCCAAATTTTGTTTCAACATGGATGGGACTGGAGGAGATTATGGAGATTATGCTGAGTGAAATAAGTCCAGCAGAGAGAGTCAATCATCATATGGTTTCACTTACTTTTGGAACATAGGAATAGCATGGAAGACATTAGAAGAAGGAAAGGAAAAGTGAAGGGAAGGAAATCAGAGAGGAAGACGAACCATGAGAGACTGTGGACTCAGAAACAAACTGAGGGTTTTGGGGGGGAGGGGGTGTGGGAATGGCTGAGCCTGGTGGTGGGTATTGTGGAGGGCATGTATTGCATGGAGCACTGGGTGTGGTGCATAAACAATGAATCTTGGAAGACTGTATCAAAAACTAATGATGTACTATATAGTGACTAACATAACACTACATACACACACACACACACACACACACATATATATATAATAAATAAATAAATACAAGTTTCTAGGACTAAAAACAAACAAACAAACAAATAAATAAATAAAAATTTTAAAAATGGATGGATTTTGGATCATGACAGTAATTTGTTGTAAGCTTAATCAGGGAGTAATTATAATGGCAACTAGGTGTGTGTGTGTGTGTGTGTGTGTGTTTTATGAGAGTAACATACAACCCTTGGCATTGGCACACAGCTGTTGATCTTTATCCCTCAACATAGAAAATACCTGAAGTAGTTTGCTTTCATCTAATGGGAAGAGCAGTATACCTTCAGTATGCTGCCTCATGTTTATGTTACCTCGCTGTCCTTGTGCCACAAGACCGTATGCAGGGACCTTGATTATCTCATCATCTCACAGAAGACCATGCTCATTAGATATATACCTGGGAGCAGAACATTGCTGGAACTTGATATGCATTTCTATGCCTGAGCACGCCAGATATCAGAAGATGAACACCATGCAAATAGTAGGCCCAGTATCCCAGGGAAGTGTTTTGAGGGTCCAGTCTGAGACACATTGGGATAACCTCACAAACCAAAGACTTGTTGTGGTGTTTTTCAACCCCTACCACTAGGAAAGAAGAAAATGCCCAATGGAAGTGTTTGGATTTTATAGAAAAAAATTATATGTATATTATATATATACATATATAAACACCAACTTTGGGTATTCTGCTTCTACCAGTTGAAAGGCAAGCAGCTTTGTGTTGAGCCCAGAGGAAGAGAATTGTTTCCAGCTGGTCAAGGTTATAGTGACAGAGCAACAATACTCAAAGTATTTGTGACATATTGTGATGTCAAATGAAGCCCATAGAAAGTCCCAAAGGGATTATCAAGGAGGTGATTCCTAAGGTGTTAGAGCAAGTAAAGGAGCTATTCACCTTTGAATAATATCTGTGGGCTTGCTTGTAGGCCCTATCAGAGACCAGTGGTGGGACTGTGGGAAACCATATTGTTCTTCCAGATTTTACTGCCTTCCATACAGTATCAGGTTTATATTTTAACCATTTTTCCTCTTCTCTCTCTCTTTTCCCCATTGTTTTGTATGGGATGAGCTGGTAGAAGTTTCCTCTACAGTCAAGTCCATAGGATATATGGATGTTGAAGAATATTTGTACAGATATTTCTTTTCTAGAAATAAAGGAAGAATAAAACAAAAACAAAGATCTCATTCAGAGATCCAGGGCATGGGCTGGGTGCAGTAACTGAGGAGTTTTGAGGAAAGGAGTGAGAAATAGTGTAACTACAGGAGGGATGGTTTCATTTTGCTAGGCGGGAGCATTCAGGGTGAAGAAGACTGTTAATGTGAGATAGTCAAAGTGGTGGACTGTGATGGGCATTTATTCCTACTCACAGTAGCACAGACTCCTTAGTGCTTCTCTGTGCAAAGCACAGCACCTACTCTCCAGCGGCTGAAGTGGAGTGTCCTTACCATACCTGTTTTGAGACATGACTTGGGGCCTTGCACTTGGCTGTGTATTCACATTTGATTCTGTAGCCATTCATGATTCCTAAGGTTATCCTATATAATTTTATAAATACCTTTTCTACTCAAATCAACTATAATAATCTTCTACTGCATCTAAGAACCCTAAACAGTGCTCTCGATAAAACGTCCTTCCAGCCACCACATTAAGGAAGCAAGAGGATTCCCTAGGTAGTGGATAGGAGCATTCCTGTCACTGTAAAGAAATAACCCCTCCCCCATTATATATTTAACAATTGACATTCTGATTTAAACATTGGTTTCTTGTAAGTTTGGTTAGCACAAGTCCATCCCTGCTGAGCTTCATCTCCTCCAGACACACTGATAAGATCCAGCAACTTTGTGGCTGCCAACCATGGGGTTTTGTCTTAGTGGTTACCATGGATCCCTCTGATCACTCTCTCTTTCCCTCTCAACTCAGAAATTCTGCAACCATCCACCTCCTAGAGCTCACATCTCTATAGTATGTTCACACACATTTCCTCATTCATTCCCCCTTAACAGGGCAGGTACACATTTTTATCTTTAGAGTTTAAAAAAAAAATTAAAGTTAAGGGAAAAATTTAACCAGCTAAAGATTAAAAAAAAAAAAAAACCCTAAAGTTAAGAGAAGTTACATTGAACTAGCTAGTAAGAACCAGAACTCAGGTCTTTGGACTCCTAGACCAGCCTACTGCAGAGTGCTCCGCCCCTTTTACCTTATCCAGAGAAGCCATGAGGTAGAGGGACACCCCTGTAGCAGCTAATGCCATCCACGCCCTTCAACAAATACCCATGGAGATCGTGGGAGTGACCCAAGGGAGTGTAATTCATTTCTAGGTGGTCTGAGCGTTTCTACGCCTTGTGCTTTCTGTTTGTTTTGTTTTGTTTGTATATGTGTTACTTTGAGCTCCTACGTTGTCTTGCTGTGGGGTCCGGTGTCTCTGCCTCTCTTCTTTTTTTCGTTCGTTCTTTCTTTTTTTCTTTTTTTCCTCATTCTCATGTAACTTCACAATTGCCTTTCCTACAGGTAGATTCACAGAAATGTGAATGTAGTGTTCACCAGCCCCCTGGGACTGTCGTGAACATTGAGCCCGTGTGTAATGTGGGAGAATTCGCTCTTTCCAGAAAGTGAAACAGGGAAGCACAGAGGCAAGCTGGTCCAAAGGAGTTCTGTGTTGGCTAGTGAGAGACGTTTTCATCTCTTCATGGATGACTTAATGCCAAGTAGATACGCACAAGTTATACAGATCACCACAGGAACAAAATTTTCATGAATATAAACTTTTCACAGAAAGGGCCCTTTTCTGAGACTGCAGAAAAGGGATCGAAACCTTCTAGACTGTTCAGTTACATGCTGTGCATATCCACGGTTTCATCTCTTTTAAGTTTGCTTTCAACTCCCACCATGTGACTTTGTTCTAGGGCCCACCTCAGTCTTTCAACCTGAACTTAATTAATTTACATTGCCATGTCCTCTGAGGTTCACCAACAGGTCCTACTGCTTACATTACTCCTTCGGGTACTTAGAAACCCAAAATGTTTCTTTTCTTATTTTGCTGTTTGCATAGCAAGTAGGAATCTAGGCTTTTTACATTGTTTCTACCCCAAAACCCAAATAATTAGGCTTCTATGGTACATGAACTATTATTCATTCCCTAAGAAGAACAAATCAAGGTATTGTGGCAGGTTTTTACCCTTACTGCTCCCTCTCCATGGCAGTGCTATTCATTCATTCATTCATTCATTTAATTGGCATATATTAATCTCCTCAGCCCTTTATATAAATACCATTAAATGTGTTTTAAAACTAAACATGACCACGGCGCATGGGTGGCTCAGTGGGTTATTTATCTATTTGAGAGAGAGAGCACAAGCCGGAGGGACAGGGGGAGGGAGAATCTCAAGCAGACCCATGCTAAGTGGGGAATCTGACACGGAGCTTGATCTCACAACCTTGAGATCCTGAACCTGAGCCAAAATCAAGAGCTGGATACTTAACTGAGCCACCCAGGCACCCTGACATGACCTCTTCTAATTAGGATCTTACCACCTAGCTGGGCTGTGGAACAACCCATGTTATTATAGAATATAATGTAATTATATAAATGCATCCATATGTGTTCTGAGGAATATGAATTGTGCATGTTGTTACATAATATAAAGGGTACATCCTTTTAATTTTTGAGAAAGATGCAGAATTTCCTCACTTGACTGAATTCTTGAAGATCTAGAACAGGCTCAGTTGTTTCGACTACTTACTAACTGCTAACAACAGTTGTTATCATGCGTTAGCCTGATAAGTTCTCTGCTAACAGGTCTGGGGGCCCAGGACTGTCTAACTCAGCCTCTGGTGCCCCCACATTGCTGCGAACTGCCCTGACTCTCTTCCTTTCACCCGGCACTAGGAAAGTGGACTCCCAATCATTTGGTGGAAGGTGACGGAAAGAGAGCACACCATAGAACCTTAGTGGCATTGAATGCAGCAAAACCACATGGTTGTCTTTCTTCCAATCCACGGGGAGTAAATTTCTTCCTTCTCAAAAGGAAGGGACTTGGGGCGTCTGGGTGGCTCAGTCAGTTAAGCCTCTGCCTTTGGCTCAGGTCATGATCCCAGGGTCCTAGGATTGACCCCCACATCAGGCTCCCTGCTCAGTGGAGAGCCTGCTTCTCCCTCTCCTCCCTACTCATGCCCTGTCACTATTTCTGTCTCTCTCTCAAATAAATAAATAAAATTTTAAAAATAAAAATAAAAAAGGAAAGGACTCATCTTTGTAGGGGAATTCATTAAGAATCTTTTTTTGGTATCTTCTTTAATTTTCTTTTTCTACATGTTCATTAAATATTAGTGCTTCTCCCTAACACAAAAGCTTCAACCTGCAGTTTGGATAAACTTGCTGCTGGTATACACTAATACTTTTGAGCTCTGAAATTAACATGGGTAAAATGGAAAGATTATATGTTCATGTTTGAGAATTTTTAACTACAAACTTTAGATGAAAAAAAAACGTATTAGTTTAAACAGAGCCTGAAGGACCCTAATATATTCTCCTCCAATATTATGGGTAATAAATTACTTTAATTTCTGACCTCATCAAGCCATCTTTTTCCACTCCTCAAAGTTCAAGTCAAACCATCGGGTATGTAAATGCGTTGTGGTTTACCACTTGAGCCTGTGTTTCTTTCCTAGAGTTGACTCATCTAGCAAGACTAAATTGTTTCAGATCTGGGAACTGTTTTTTCATACAAGAAAATCTGTTCATTTTATGGTCTCCCTAAAAATGCTGATCAATTTCAGATAGGGCCAGGCTTTTCTTGCAGATGACCTCAGCTTTTGGAGGGTGGTATATTCCATCTAGCTCGTGCCACGGTTCCCATAACGTTGAAGTCTGTCTGTGTCTGTCTCTCTGCCATCGATCTACTTCTGTTTGTCCACCCATCTTTCCATCCTCCACTCAAATAAATTTTGATCATTCACCAAAGCTTGCCGAGCACAGTGTTGGGCACAAAGCTACATAGAAGAGTAACACAGAAACAGAGGTAATAGTGTAATCAAAGGGATGGACAGGTAAACAGACTAATTACAATACAGAGGGGACCTGTGTTTTTTAAGTGTTTTCACCCTTACATTTATGGTACTGAGAATGGTGCCTAGCACAGACAAGGGACTCCAGTCCTCATTGACCAAACTGGATGAAAAAATCACAAGGGCTAGCTAATGCGGTTGGAGGAGTGAGAGTGAGCAGGCAAACCATGGATGAGGGTGGAGAGCATCCAGGGTGGGGTCTGGGCAGTGTGGGGCCCTGTAAGGACTTTGCTTTTACTCCAAGAAAGAACCCATAGACGACTTTGGGCAGAGAGGGTGCAGAGAAGGTGGCTCAGTCAGTGGAGCTTCCAACTCTTAGTTTCTGCTCAGGCCATGATCTCATGGGTCGTGGGACTGAGCACTGTGTTGAGCCCAGTTGGAGCCTGGAACGTGGAGCCTGCTTGGGATTCTTTCATTCTGCCCATCCCCCCACTCATCCTCTCTCTCTCTCTCTCTCTCTCTCCCTCGCTAAAATAAATAAATACATAAATCTTAAAAAAAAAAAAAAACAAAGAAGATGACTTTGGGCAGAGGGTTGCTGCTGGGAGAACAGACTGCAGGGGCCACAAGGAGAAGCAGCGAGAATTATGGCAACAACCCAGCGGAGAGAGGACAAGGAGGAGGCAGTCAGCAGCGGTCGAATCTGGATGTATTCTGAAGGTAAGGCTGCCGAGATTTGCTGATAGGTCTGATGGAGGCTGGGAAAGGAAGAGAGCAAGAGTCAAGGATGGCTTCAGCTGCTTGGCATGAGAAGCCAGAAGGAGGATGCTCCCACCCCCAATATCTGCCAGCTAGCTCCTTCTTTGCTCACTTTCTTGAGGTTTCTGTTTAAGTATCCCTTTATCAGAGAGGCCCCCCTTGACCATGTGTAGCACTGATGAAGGCTATTCTCATATGTTGGGTTCTCTCTCCTCTCAGGAAGACAGGAAGGGTTGCTCATTCATGTCCCTTTTAAGTCAGGTGTGACTGGGTGACTCATTTTGGCCAGTGATATGTAAGCAAATAAAACTTGTGCCATTTTTCAGGTGAAACCCTTAACAGTTGGTGTGTGCTTTTTCTCATTTTCCTCAGCCTCTGCCAGAGTAATTAGAAATGCTTGCTGGCTGCAGATTAGTCCTTGGAAAAGGAGCGTTGTGAAGAAATGAAACTCCCCACGACAGGCAGCAAGAGTGGTGGAAAATGCGGGTGATGAGAAAGGGAAGTTGGTGTGTGTTTCTTTTTTTAAAAAAAATGCATATTACTCTATTTCTGATTATAAAAATGATACAAACTCACTGTGGAGAATTTGGAAAACGAGAAAGGAACTATGAAGAAAATACCCACAAGAATTGTAGGTAACTTGAAATGTTGCTTTTGACTTTCTTCTCAGTCTGTAACTGCATAAATAAAACTCACCTCCTGTTTTGGAATATTTAAAACATTTTCGATTTTACAATGACAATTAACTTGGTGATGAACATCTTTGGCCTCAAATCCTTCTCTAAGTTATTTCATACTGGTGGTGCCTTTCTCCATGACAGAATGAAAACATCTCAAAAGGAGGTAAGAGTGGCTGTCTTCCAGCAGGTGGGGTGGAGAAGGGGCACCCTGGGAGAATGACAGAAATGTCGGGGTTCATTGAGGTCACTATCTCTTGTGCAACCTCTTTCCCTTGTGTGCTTACTGTACTGTCGCAGTTTCAGACTGTAGTTGGCCTCGTGGCATAAGAAATCCTATAAAAATCCCTGTGATTCACACTCCCATCCTCTTCAGGGTAGCTTGATTTTATTTGGCAATTTGACCACAGCCTTCATGGCCCAGAATATTCTTGTGTGTACTGACAAGCTTGACATGCGGCCCAGCCCTTTCCTATCATAGCCCAGGGAGGTTGGAAGCTACAGTCGACATTTGCCAATCTTCTTTGTAGTAGGCTTCAGGATGTGGTTTAGAGGCTGCCAATCAGATGTGCTCATGTGGAACAGGGTTTAGAACAGAACCAGGAGGAAGGGGAGAGCAGGGGAAGAAGCAGGCTTCTGTGTGGCATGACCAGTAACGCTCAAGATCTATCTGCCCACCTCCCCAGGCTGGGTCCCTTCCCCACCCCAGTCCCAAAGGGAATCACTCTTGTCAGATTGGTGTGTATGCTCCCATTCCCCTTTCTCTCTGTTTTCCGGATATGCCTATAAACATACATTCTACTTTTGTTTTGTTTCTCCAATTTTTTTATGGTGGTAAAATACATATAACATAAAATGTATTGCCTTCACCATTGGAGTGTACAATTCAGTGCTAATAGGTCCTTTCATAATGTTGTGCAGTGGTCACCACCATCCACACATACTGCTCTTCTCATCTTTCCCAACTGAAACTCCATACCTGTTAAACATTAACTCCCCATCCCCTACTCCCCACAGCTCCTGGCCACCACCATTCCACTTTCTACCTCTAAGAATTTGACAACTCTAAGTACCTTATGTAAGTGGAATCCATTCAGTGTTAGCCTTTTCATGACTGGCTTATTTCATGCAGCACAATGTCCTCCAGGTTCATCCACGTGGTAACAGGTGACTCAGGCTGAATTTAATATCCCTTTAAGGCTGAATAGTAGCCCATCTTACGCACAGACCACATTTTGCCTGTCCATTCATCCACCATTGGACACTTGGTGGCTTCCATGTTTTAGCAACTGTGAACAATGTTGCTCTGAGCATGAGTGTACAAATAATCTCTTCAATACCCTGCTTGCAGAGTATCAGTGAGCCTGTAATACTGACACACAAGTGATGATGACTACTACTACTACTCTTACTACTACTACTACTACTGTGCTTCTCTAAGCTCATCTGTACATGGTGTTACTTTATTACAGTCCTTGTGGGATGGAGCTTGCTTGTTATTACTACAGAGTGTGTTTGCTTTTGAGGGGGGCTAACACACTGTGCTCTATTTCTAAATGCACCCTTTGAAATAAACCCACCATGTTGTGAACTTCTATCTCATGAAACCATGTGATGCTCTGAATTTAATATACCAAATATGGGTATGAGTCACACTCACATTTTTCCTGAAGAACTACTCCCTTGTGCACTCGAGGATACCTACTTTTCAAAGGTTTTGCCTAGGAGAGGCTAAATTAATATCTTTAGAATGATAATTTTCAAATGAGGGGAATTGTGCTTGTTAGTGTGTTCTATTTAAGAAAAAGAAATACATGGCTCCATTTTAAAAGGGGCTTTGAGGGTGACTCAGGCTCTCATGGAGTGGAGAGAGAATGTGACAGAGTCTGGAAGTTCCAGGGTTGACTTCCATCCTCGTCCCTTATCAGCAGTGAAATATCCTTAATGTTTCCGAACCTCAGTATTCTTACATTTGTATTTACCTAATAAGGTTGTTAAGATGATTTGATGAGATAATGTAAGTGCTGGGTACCTAGGACATCCTTAAATAATGTTTAAGCCCCCCTACCCTTTTAGTGCCATTTACAAAGCCTTCTGAATTCACCACCTTTGTATTGAGTACCAGTTATGTGTCCTAAGACACTTTTATAGGCTGCGGGATAAAGGGAGGCATCAGAGAGACGGTCTCAGCCTCAAGAGGTTTTTAACTAGTGAGAAAGGCAGGCCATGGCTAAGTGAACTCAAGAGACTAAGTACAATCATAATATTATGTCCAGGGTCCCCGTATCTTAGCATAGGACATGAAAAAAAGACCTTGACAGAGATGTTGCTTTAGCTGGATCAAAGAGCTCACCAGGCAGCCAAAAAGAGCAGGTACAAAAGCAAAGACAATGAGCATGGAATGCTCCAAAGCTGATGAGCATTTCTCTTTATTTTATAGAATGCTCTGCCCAGAATTTTCACAGTCTCTCCTTTGACTGGGATCCATGTCAAATCTCTGGGTACTGCAATCAATAGAGAAACCAAGAATTCTTCGTGACTATTGCATATATGAGCCTAGACCTATAAGTCTACCTGGAAAATGCTTAGCTTCTACTTTTCTCTGTTACCTGAACTAAGCAAGTCACAGTGGTGGTATCTGAGTATAAATGGGTCCTACCTTTCACCATTGGTCATAAAAAATTTTTCTTTCTGGAATCAGATCATTTAACCTCATTCCTAACAGCCATGCTCAGGTGCTGGGTGGGTGGGTGTTGTTAATAACAACAAATTGCCAACGATTTTCTGGCAAATATAGGAAAAAGTCACTAGTGGGAAGAAAGGTCTGTTCCTCCATGTCCATTTAATAAAGAAAATTCTAGAACATAAATCAGTTTGTTATTAAGAAGGGCCATTCCCAGATATAGTTCTTCTGTCTCTATACTCTTTTATAAGCCACAGGCATCTGCCAGCTGCTGCCGCTGAGAGAAGAATGTTTATATCCAGGCAGAAGGACAGAAACATGGTAGAAAATGAGAGGGCTGAAACCAATAAGAAGAAATACCAGAAGAAAAAATGCACAATCAACTTTTGCTGTGTATTTTAAGAGAAATTCCAGCCCATTTGTAGCCAAGAGATGATTCATCCTGTCTACAGAAGCACCAAGAGGAATGAACAAAAAACAAGATTCTGTTTTACATAATTCTCATTTTCATGCAAAGAGCTATTCAAACAGCTCATGAAATTAGCCGGCAATTTAACTACCTCACTATATAGAGTGTCAGGGAAAGAGCTCGAGATTTTTCCAGATAAAGATGTTGACAGCTGGGCAATAAGAAAACCATCATAGACCCTGCCCTTCCCTCCAAAATATCAGGGAAGTGTCAAAACCCCTCAGAGATCCTGGGGGAAGTAATGTATAGGAGTCTTTAGGCTGGAACAAAGACCCACCCAAATGACCTCAGAAAAGGGGATCCAGGGAGTTATCGGTGATTTTCAAAATTGGCTACATATTCACCTTGTCTGAAGAGTTTTTAAAACTATAGAGATTCTTCAGAAATTCTCATTTATTCAGTCTGGAGCGCGACTTGGGAAATCAGGATTTTTTTCAACTCCTCAGGTAATTCTAATGTACAGTAGAGTATGTGAACCAACGTTAGAGAATGTAACAACTGGAAGTGGAACAGAAAGGTGCCGGGAAGTGGAACAATCAGGTCTCCCTCACTACACAGCTTCGGGGAGCACCAATGGATACGCGGTCTGTGTGAATGGCGCCCCCTGGAGCGCAGCTCCAGACAAGCAATTCTGTTGCCCTATTGACCATTGATAGGCCCCATCCCTTTCATGAGAGACTGTTAATCAAGTTTTGAATGCTTCCCCATGTCCTTTCCCTACAGCTTTGTTCCTAGTCACCCAAGCCTCTCAATTTCCCAATTTCAAATTCCTGAGAGATAAATTTAACATATCCAGCTAATTTTTTTTTTTTTCAGGCAGATGGCAAAAGTCACCTGCTTCTGACCAGTCTACCCATGAGGCACCCCTGAGCCAGATGGCTGCCTCAGTCCATCATGGATGTGGAAACACGCAGCCCTGAACTAGAGCTACAGGCATAGGCACCTTTCCTCAGGAAGTACGAGTAGGAAGGTGATAATTTCTCTCTTTTTTGAAGGAAAAAAATAGCTGGTATCTTAAACACAATGAGTTTAGCAGAGGCTGACAGATTTCATTAACAAGGCTTGAACCTTGGGTGACCATAGAATTTACTGACCAAATGAGATATTTCTGAGAATGAAAGGGTGTTATTAAGAATAACATTGGCACAGAAAGTGTAAACCAGCTTGGTTTTCACTTATAGCTATCCTTGTTTAGCTTGAATTGTGATATAAGAGGAGAATAAAAGGACCTAGATAGAATTTCAGGATATGGATCTGGAGAATAACCATGTGTTATAGACACATACAAAAGCACCAGAGTGAAGAAGGGGTTGTGACGAACATGTTCTGGCAACTTCTACTAGGTAGGGTGGAAATTCCTGGAGATGCGGGTCCCCTCATTCTGGTAGTTCTAGATATACAAACTGCCTGCCCAAGACAGGTATATTAATTTCCTAGAGCTTCCATAACAAATCACCACAAGCTTAAAACAATAGAAGTGAATTCTGTCACAGTTCTGGAGGCTAGAAGTCCAAAATCACAGTGTCCCTAGGCTCTAGTGTTGAAGACTGAAAGGGAGGATCCTTCCTGGCCATTTGAAGCTTCTGCTGACTCCAGGCATTCCTTGCCTATGGATGCAAAACTCCAACATTGTTTCTGCTTCACATGGCCTTCTTTTCTGCCTGTGTCTTATCCCCTTCTGTCTCTTATAAGAACAGTGGTCCCCGGATGTGGAGCCCAACCAGTTAATTCACTATATCTCCTTTTGAGGTCTTTAACCTAATAGCATCTGCAAAGACCCTTTTTCCAAACAAGGTCACACTCACAGGTTCCAGGTAGACATATCTTTTGGGAAGCCACCATTCAACACACTACAGTAGGCAAGGAACTTGTCAGCTTCACCTAGAACAGCATGGTTTGAAGAAGAGGAGGTGTTCCAGAACTCATTTTCAGGGTACTATATGTTAGACTCTATATTGCAAATAGCAGAAAACCCATCTAAAACTGGCCTAAACAGTAAAGCAAATTAATGGATTCATGGAAAGTCAAGATATAGGGCTACCTCTAGGTGAGGCTTGAACAAGTAGCTGACTCACGTTTCATTCCAAGCCTCCATTTTGCCCTTCATAGAGTTGTTTCCTCATAAAGCTGACTTCACTTGTGGTCCTACAGGATTAGCCTTAGCTCCTGGTGCTGCAAATATTCTTGCTTAGGATCTTCAGGGAAGGAGAGTCCACTTTTCAATGATGCAAACTGAAGCCCTAGAATTGAACAGTTTTTGGTTCTCATTGGTCTGACTTGGCTTAAGTCAATGGGATACTCTGACTGACTTAAGTCAGTTGAGACTGACCTTTGAGTTGAGATGGAATCAATCCAACCCAAACCACATGGCTGAGACTTAAGATAAAAAGAAAAGAAAATGATGAGGATGCTGGAGACACAATCAGCACCACAGAACCACTACAGGTATTATCAAACAATGAAAATGAGAAACTAATAACTGGTGGTAATATTTCCCAAGTATTCATCATGCACCATGCACTATGCACAAGTTAAATTTTATGTTCACAATAGCTATAAGAGGTACTAAATTATCCCCATTTTATAGACCAGGAAATAGAGGTATGAGATGTTAAGTAGCTTACTCAAAATCACACAGGTAGTAAATAAGTATATTATTCTGAAGGCAGTGAGGACTGTTATGATCGAATTTATTTTAGAAATGTCATTCTGGCAGTAGCATGGAGAAAGGATTAGAAGAATAAGAGTGGCTTCAGGAAGGTCAGTTTTTAAGATAAGCAGCTCTGAAGACCTGAACCAGGACATAGGCAGCAGGGAAGGGGAATAGTAACTGGTATGAGAAATATCACAGAAGTAGAATCAGTGGATTTGGTAACAGTGTGTGGAGGGACAATATAGAAATCAGTGATGAGCCCCAGGTCTCCAATTTGAATGACTCAGCTAATTCAATGCCATTAACTGAAATTGTAATAATAGCTTACATTTATAGAGGCACTTACTTTGTACCAAGCACTTCCAGGGACTTGCTCATTTAATCTTCACAGTGTCCTTATATTGCTACAAGACAGATGACCACAAAATCTCAGTAGCATTCACCAATAAGCCTTTATTTAGCCCATGTGTGTCTGTGAGTGGGGAATAGAGGTGAGCTAAGGCACAACTGAGGAAGTCAGACTCTGTCCCACGTTGTCTCTCATCTTGCAACCAGCCGGTGAAAAAGAACTTCCTAAGCAGATAAGAACCCTTACTGTCAAGATGTATTTAATCTAAGATAGTGTGATATTGATTTATGGATAGGAAAATAAGCAAATGGATTTTTTTCCAAAAAATATTTGGTGAGGAATGAAGAAATGGAATCTTTGTCATTGTTATTGGCCACATAAACCAATACAACCATTTTAAAGAACAATTTGGCAATATCTAGTGAAGTTAAAATGTCCATAACCTACGACCCATCAACTCCACCCTTGAGTGGAAAGACCAGAATGCCAATATAGGGAAACCTGATACATGAGGTGACATTATGGATCAGTGGAAAAAGGAAGGACTTTTCAATAAATGGCACTAATATTACACAACATAGAAAGTTGAAGTTAGATCTGCATCATACATTAAAACAAAAATAGATTTCAAGTGGATGAAATACCTAAAATTATCTGTATCTATTATGAAAATGTCTTATGACTTTGGGATAGAGAATGATTTATTGTAGAGTCACAAATCATTAAAGGAAAGATACACATATTTAAATATTAAAATTTAAAACCTCTGACAACATAGGCAAGCCTCATAGCTAACATTGCCTTTAACTGACAGTCACTGAGTATCCAGAATATACCTAGAACTTTTATAAATCTTTAAAAAGTGGTAAACAACATAGTACTGAAATAGGTAAAGTATTAAGAAGCAAATAAAAATAGATGTTTAAATTGCCAATATTCATATGAAAAAGTCCTCAGCTTGGCTAGGAATCAAGGAAAAACAAAGTAAAATCACAACGAGATATTATTTCACCCCCATCAATGTGGTAAAGAATAAAAAATCTGACATTATCGAGAGTTGGCAAGGATAAAAAATGTCAGTGTCACAAAATTAAAAAAAAAAGGTTGAAAATTTTTTCTAAATTAAAGAGGATTAAAGAAGACTGAAGATTCATGATAATTAAATGCAATATTCAATCCCTAATTAACTGGACTGCGGGAAAATTTAAAGAGGGGTATTCATGGGAAATTTGAATCAGGAGTATATAATAGAATTGTATCAAATTTTAATTTCTTAATTGTAATAATTACTATATGTTACATAGGAGAATGAGGTCATTCTCCTATGTATATATTCAATACATGTATACATGTTGAAATATGGGAAAAAAAGATGGAGAAATTTTGAAGTGAGAGAAAGAAAAAACAAAAGAGAGCAAAAATGTTAGTAACTGTGGAATTAAGATAAAGTATATACATGTGTTCATTGTATCATCTTGGCAACTTTTCTGTAAATTTGAAATTTTTCCCATGAAGAGGAGGAAAGGGCATGAAAAAACTGGAAACTCTGTCTTTGTTATGGTCATGTAAATTGATATAATCACTTTTGAAGAACAATTAGACAAAATCTAGTAAAGTTAAAGATTCCTCATCCTATGACCCATCAATTCTACTCAAGATAATTTTCTCAAATTGCACAAATAGATGTGTGTAAGATAGTTTACTGTGGTGTTGTTTTTACAGAAAAAAAAGTGGAGAAGAATTAGATGTTTACCAACCACAGGATAAAGAAAACACCAATTCCTACAATTCAGTATTAAGAAACATGAATGAACTTGTCCTATGTATATCAATATTTTAAAAATCTCAAAAATAATATTGAATGAAGAAAGAAATTTATGGAAGGGTCAGTGCAGTAGTATATCATTTCCATATTGTTAAAATAATTCAAAATAATACTAAATCTTATTTATGGATCCATACATAGGTAGTCAGTGTTTAAAAATATTAGGATTAGATGATAAACATTGAAATTCAAGATAGTAGAGAGAAAGAAAGAGAGGAAATGTGCTTGTGGCTGCCCTCCCTCCCCAAATGAGACTCTTCCACTGTATCTGTAATTCTTAAACAAATAATTTGGGGGTAATATAGCAAAATATTAATACATCACAAATCTGGGTGGTAGAGAACAGGATTTTTTATTTTACTCTTTACTGTAAGCATAAAATAGTCATAATATATTTTTGAAATCTTTGGCAAAATAGGACTGAAAATATGTATTTTATTTTGCTTCTATACGAAGCATGCTAGAAACTTGCTCTAAACTCAGGAGATGGAGCTCTCAGGAGAGGTTAATTTCAGAAGATATTTCTTTCAGGGCAACAAGATTGCTGGGGTGGTTTGTGTCCATGGAAAGCACTAAACTGACACTATGAGCAATGAACTGAAACTAAAATGCTACATCTGTATGGTTTAAAAATGTGTGCATCTGTATCTTCCAAAGACTAAGAACAGTGGGTGTGAGCTACAGCCCTGTAGAACCACATGGTTAAAGAAAGACAAATGGCCTGAAAGTTAATTGTGAACAAAACAGACCTGCTTACAGCTGGGTTTTCCTCAGAAAGAACCCTCAGCTATAACTGAGAATCAGGGAGATCATCAAGATGGGAGCCAGTGGGACTACCTCCCCCAACACCTTGCTACAATCAAGGTGCTCTAGTTAAGCATCCACAGTCTCTTGAGGAAGCCCTTTGGGTGACGTACCAGATTTCCCTTTAAAAACCTCAGCAAGACCTAAATGTGCGACAGGAAACCATCAAAATCCTAAAGGAGAACACAGGCAGCAACCTCTTTGACCTCAGCTGTAGCAACTTCCTACTAGACATGTTGCCGGAGGCAAGGAAAACAAAAGCAAACATGAACTCTTGGGACTTCATCAAGATAAAAAGCTTCTGCTCAGGAAGGAAACAACAAAATGAAAAGACAGCCTACAGAATGGGGGGAGATATTTGTAAATGACGTATCTGATGAAGGCTTAGTGTCCAGTATCTATGAAGAACTTACCAACTCAACATTCCAGAAACAAATTAACCCAGTTAAGAAATGGGCAGAAGACATGAATAAACGCTTATCCAAGGAAAACATCCATATGGCTAATGGACACATGAAAAGATGTTCAAATCACTCATCATCAGGGAAATACAAATCAAAATCAAAATACAAATCATACTTGTCAGAATGGCTAAAATTAACAACACAAGAAACAACAGGTGTTGGCAAGGACACGAAGACAGGGAACCCTCATGCACTGTTGGTGGGAATGCAAACTGCTGCAGCCACTCTGGAGAACAGTAGGGAGGTTCCTCAAAATGTTAAAAATAGAACCACCCTCTGACCCAGCAATTGCACTACTAGATATTTACTCAAAGGATACAAAAATACAGATTCGAAGGGGTACAGGCACCCTGATGTTTATAGAGCATTATCAACAACGGCCAAACTGTGGAAAGAGCCCAAATATCCATCAAATGACAAATGAATAAAGAAGATGTGGTATCTATATACAATGGAATATTACTCAGCCATCAAAAAATGAAATCTTGCCATTTGCAGTGACGTGGATAGAACTAAAGTGTATTATGTTAAGCAAAATAAATCAGTCAGAGGAAGGCAAATGCCATATGATTTCACTCACATGTGGAATTTAAGAAACAAAACATGGTTATATGGAAAATGGGGAAAAAGAGAGAGGAAAACGAACTATAAGGGACTCCTAAGGAGAGAGAACAAACTGAAGGGTGATGGAGAGAAGTGGGTGGGGAATGGGCTAGATGGGTGATGGGCATTAAGGAGGGCACTTGTTGTGCTGAGCACTGGGTGTTGTATGTAAATGATGAATCACTTAATTCCCCTGAAACCAATATTGCACTGTTATGTTAACTAACTAGAATTTAAATTAAAATTTAAAATAATAATAAAAAAACCAAAAGCCTCACCAATATCCATTGTGTCCTATCTTAGAATGGATCTTGGAGCCAAGAACTGTGGGTGCATACAGCTTGTTCCTGATTTTATTTTATTTATTTATTTTTTTAAAGATTATTTATTTATTTATTTGACAGATCACAAGTAGGCAGAGAGGCAGGCAGAGAGAGAGGGGGAAGCAGGCTTCCCGCTGAGCAGAGAGCCCGATGCGGGGCTCGATGGCAGGACCCTGGGATCATGACCTGAGCCGAAGGCAGAGGCTTTAACCCACTGAGCCACCCAGGTGCCCCTGTTCCTGATTTTAAATAGGAACCAGTTTCACGATTTAAGATGTCCCACTCTCTAGCCTGTGAACAAACAGGGTATTTAAGAGTTCATTCATTTGGTAAACACTCAGAATGGAGAGTGTCTCTTGTGTGCCAGGCAACGGGCTGGACTGGGCAGCTGAGGATGACTGAGGACAAGTCTGGGCTCTATGAAAGCTCATAGTCTGATGTGGGAGGCAGACAAATGGCTAGGACCCAGTAAGAGAAGTGTTCTGGTGCTGATGGTTACACAACCCCCCTCCCCCACCTGGAGCAGGAGCAGAGAGGCGGGCGCATGGAACGTGGTGGAGATGGGTGTGCTTCTGCCCAGGAAGTGGGGGTTTGAGCAGATGACAAGTGGTCAAGAGCACACATGTGAAGTCTGGCATGTGAGAGAGCACGGTGAGCTCAAGGTTCTGCCCTTAAACCAAGAAAGATGGTAAAGAGAGATTCCTAACACTTTCAAGGCAAGCAGTACTGTATTTTAACAACCATGAGTTGAAGACTGTTTGGGCTGGAGATTTCTAAATTTGAAGGCTTCCATCTCGGACCAGTGAATACCTTGATTTGCACCCAGCCATGGCAGCCCAACAACAAACACCTATTTGAAGGATCTGTTTATCTGTTAGTCCCCCGCAACCTCAGTGTAACCTTCAGAGACACCTCAGATCCTGGAATGTCCAGCCAGCCCAGAAGGCATAGTTCCCTAAGAGGTCTGGGTGCACTTGGGAGGAGGGAAGGCAGGAAAGAACACTCCCAGACCTGCGCACCACCTCAGATTTTCTGTACCTGATGGATTCAGAATGCTGTGATGTGCACCCTGTTTCTGGATTCTAGCTGTGTGCCCTGAGACAAATGAGGTAAATTCTCTTTCCTTCAAATTTTCTTATTTGTCAAGTGGGAATATTAGTCATCCCTAGCTCATGGGGTGCTTGTAAGAGCTAAATGAAATAAAGCATTAAGGCAGATCACACTGTGCCCATCAAGTAATAGATACTCGTCATTATATTTACATCTGATAGCTTTTTAAAACATTCATGCCCTTGCAATGCTTTTTTGTTCTATCTTCCTTGTTCAGCTACCAGTTAGATTTCATCAAGCTAGCCTTTCTGAGTTTGGATTATGAAAAAAATAGACTTATTAAATGTTCTTTCCCAAGCCATGTCTGCCCCTCTGGAAATCCTGATATTGGTCTCCTGCCCCCACCACCCTACCCCTGCCCTGCCCCAGTGGTTGAGAAGCCCCATGGGATCATTGCAGGGTTTTAAACAGAGAAGACACAGGACTAGATGAGGCCGTTTGCAATATGATTTCATTATCTTGGGATCAAACTTACAACATGGGTCCAAGATAGTTTTTGAGCTCTGACGTCTTCATTTGTCAACCATTTTAATTTTTTATTTCCGGGGAGATTATATTCAGGCTTACCATGTCTGTCATACAACTCTGGGCCCAAAGATGTTCTGTTTTACAAGCTGTTGAAATAAGCCCTTGTCATTTTCTGGGCTAACACTCTGGATGAGTCAGAGACGCTTCTAAGCGTGGCCTCTGCAGACAGCCCAGCTTTAAGGGTCAGGCCGCTCTTCTTGCTGAGCGACCCTGGCTCAGATGCCACCTAATGGCGAATTTTATGAGTAAAAAACAGCTCTTGAGAAACCCTGGAAACGCATCCTCCTCGGAGATGAGACCCTCAGCTGGTATGAGTCAAACCGGATGAGAGTGTGATATTTACTCGTCTTTGTAAGAGATGACTAAGTGTTTCTGACCGATTGGAGGCTGTCTTTGGAAAACAATTCCATTTTGTTTTCTTCAAGTATAAATTTCAGGGTTGTCTAAACATATTAATGACTTTTTTTTTTTTTTTTTCCAAAACCCACCCTGGGAGAGAAAGGGCTGGCTCTTGTCAGGGGAGGCGAGGGTGTGCTGCTAATATTTGCCAAGACTTTAGAATATGTCAAGTTCTGTTGAAGGCACTAGGAATATCTATCTCCCTTAAACTGAGGTAGATACTGTAATAAAAACAAGAGCAATAATTGTGATTTATTGCCATTGTTGTGGTTGTTGTTTTATACATGAGGGAATTAAGGTTCAGGAAGTTCTAGTATCACTTAGCTTCTGGTAACTGGTATTCTAACCCAGGCTTGTCCTGTGTTTTGTCCAGGCTGTGTTTTGTCCACTCTACCCTGGAATAATGGCTTCGCTTTTCTACACCTGTTGGATCCATTCCATTTGCTCATCCTGCAAATGTCTGTCAGGACCCAGAATGTGCACTCTGTTAAGTACGGGTTGAGCCATGATCCAGACAGACCCTTCCTTCATAGAGATTATAGTCTATTGGGAGGAAAAGGAAAAGGAAATAAGGAATTTCAATATAGCTTGATAAATGCTATTGTGAGCACAGGGTTTAAGGGACCATAAATAAAAGGGGTTTATGGTGGAGCCTTGGGACAGTCGGGGTGGAATTCCTGGAGAAGGGGACCAAGGTTATTCCTATAAAATGGGTGTGAATTAGGCAGGTGCTAAGGAAGGAGGGAATTAGAGAAGGACATTTCAGGCAGAATAAGCAAGAGGTGAGGAACCAGAGGTGCCGGGCGGGTGCTGAGAGGGGGAAACATTATCATGACTGGAGAGTTTTAGGGTTGGCTCATTTGGGGGGTGACTTTTGTCTTCTGTGTCCAGCAAGGTGCTGGCTACCTCGTCCTGAAAAGAGCACCGCCTTGCAAAGGAGCTCTGCGAGAGTTAAGAAGAAAGCTCCCCTCCCCAGCCCCTACTCTGTGGCCTGAAATGGACACATAAATGCTGTCCTGGGCTCCCTGGGAAGTTCTGAGAAGCCTGGCAATGATGTTCTGTGGCATTTTGGTCTCTTCTGTTTGCTACCTGCCTCATTAGGTCACTTCCCAGGGGCCCCGGGGAGACACTTTGGACTTTCTCGTTAGACATTCCAGACTTTGCTCTGGTTCAGGATGAATGGTAGTTCTGTAGCCTCCTGAATCTCAACCTGGTGTTTTGTTAGCACTTATCTCTGTCTCTTAACCCAATCTCCCCTCCCACGCCCTTTCTTTCCTCATAAGGAAATTCTCTCTCAGAGATCACATTCCTTTATTTAAGTCATTGTAGTAGCCCAGGAGTCTCCCATTAGTAGCGGAAGACATGTCATAGGTCCAAAACAGGGGACCTGGATGTGGCATCTGGCAATGGAATGTGGGAGGACGTGACACCATTTTTTAAAATTTCTGACTCATATTTAGCATCCTGCTAAACCACGTTCCTAGTGTACTGGCTAACAACATGGAACCTAGCTCTGCCACGGTCTTACTTGAATAATCCTAGCTCCTTAACCTCTCTGTGCCTCGTTTTCTTCATCTGTGAACTCTTGTCCTAACGGCACTTGGGACCTTCCAAGTCCAAGTCCTTCCCCTCCATGAGGGGTTGTCCTGAAAACTAGCGAGCTACAGCTGCACAGCACAAGGACAGCGCCAGGCCCCGAGTCAGCGCTGTGGAGTGTTGGCTTGGTTGTGGCCCCAGCTCCTGCACTCTTGTCTGACTCCTTCCTGTGCTTCCTCCAAACATGAACAAATCATCAGTTATTTCCCCCGCGTCTTACTTAGATAACATTTGCGTACAGAAGTGCGTTGCCAGGGGGTTGGTGGTTTTCATTTGGGAAATGGCATTCCTTCACATTCCTTCGCAGTGACTTCCCCCAGACTCAAGAAAGCCCATAGGACAGTGTGTCCACTCCTCACTCATTCCCCCTACTTGACAAAATTACACTCTAGTTTCTCCAGAGCTGCCTTCCAAAGGCCCAGCTGAAGACTATTTTAGTTCTTGTGCCCATTTCATCTTTAACGTTAGTTCTGAGCTCTCTCAAGTACCCTCAAATAGTAGGTGTAACCAGTTTATCTTAGAAAGCTTTCTTTAAATTAAATTTAAATTAATTAAAATTTGTAATTTATGCTCGTGGAGACCAATATTCGAGTGCGCCACTTTCCACTCTTTGGTCTTGAGGTCTGCTGCATTCATTTGTGGGTTTCTGAATGGAATTGGGATAGATGTCTCTGTTGGTGTTTTCCATATATTTCCATGAACCTAAACAAAAACCCGACACAGCACTGTACACCCATCATTTCCTTCTCTTCAGGAGTGGCTGTGTGCAATAATAAAATGCTATTGTTTTTTAGTGATTTATTTGTGACAAAAGAGCCAAAAATTATATCCTGCTGTAGAAAGATAATATTTGCCTTTAAAAACAAAATTCTATTTCTTTCAGATATAATACAGTTTCATTTGTCATTTTCTTTATGGATATTGAATTTTCATCTTTGTTTTTCTGAATTCTAAAATTCTGATTCTCTCTGCTTACCGTGGAGGAGATGAGAATTGAAGGCAAAACTCTCAATACTGGAGTTCAGCTTTACTTTTATCTTTGCAAAAGTGTGAGAGAGAAAATGGCTTTTCCTGTTACTAGCTCCCTCACCCTGTGGAGGGGACCACCATAGACTTAACTGGAGTTCATGTCCTGGTGACTTTGCAGCTAAGATATGGTAAGAGTAAGTAATGGCATCTATGTTCACTGCCACAGCTGTTTGGCAACAAGGAGAAATTCTCTGAGCTGTGAAGAGGAGCTGATTAGCAAGCACAGTGGATGTGATTCCTGAGCAGTTTGCCATGGGTGCACTTCTTAGGGTTGAGTCCCCTTGTCATTGGGTGGTTTCAAATTCATAACACTAGCTTTCCATCATTGGATGGAAACTAGGGAATCTCAAATAGGGCCACATTGGCAAAAGGGCTCCGTGCCTCACCCTGAGCTGGTGGTGGCCGTGGGTGCTCCTTGACAACACTATGCTGTAGGTGGAGGCCATACTCCTCTACATCCCTCTCAGGGGCTTTTGCTCTACTCTGGGCTCCCTACTCTTGTGGAGCTGGGGGGTGTGCAAACCTTTTGTTGTTAGACCTCACCCTTGGCAGCTTTTGCTTCTTTCCTTTCTTTCTTGCTACCTTGGGGAGAAAAGATAAGTATGGAATATTTGCTTTTGACACCCAGTTCCATTTCAAAACCCTTTGTCACAGGACTTACCATCTCTATCACTGATTTTAAAATTACTTACTGGATTTTTCCAATAAAATAAAATATGTACAGGACTTGTAGCTGAAAACTACAAAATACTGATGAATGAAATAAAAGAATATTTAAACAAGTGGAAAGACACATCATGTTCATGGAATGGAAGACTCAACATAATAAAGATGTTAGTTCTGCCCAAACTGATCTATTAACACAATTCCTATCAAAATCACAGCAAGAAATTTTTTGTAGATATAGACAAGTTTGTCCTAAAGTTTATATGGAAAGACAAAAAAATTAGAATAGCTTGAACAATTTTGCAGAAGAATAAGGTGGGAGTCACTCTCCTCAATTCCAAGACTTACTACATACTGTAGTAATTGAGACTGTGTAGTACTGGTGAAAAGGCAGAAACAGAACAATGGAGCAGAACAGAGAATCAAGAAAAAGACCTACACACATGCTCATCTGATTTTTTTACAAAGATGCAAAAGCACTCAATGGAGGAAGAATAGTCTTTTCAACAAATAGTACTAGTAGAATAACCAGACACCTATAAGCAAAAAAAGAAGAAAGACAGGAAGAAGGAAGGAAGAGAGGGAGGAACGGCGCAAGGGAGGAAGCTTGACCCAAACCCCATCCTTTAAAAGAAAATAAGCTTAAAATAGATCATAGATTTAAATATGAGACATAAAAGTATAAAATATTTAGAGGAAAACATAGGAAAAAATCTTTGGGACACAGGGCTAGATGTGAAATTCTTAGATGTGATACCAAAAAGCACAATTCGTAAAAGAAAAAAAAATGGATAAATTAAACTTCATCGACGTGAAAACCTTTTTCTCTGCAAAAGACTCCATTGAAATGATAAAAACCGGGGTGCCTGGGTGCCTCAGTGGGTTAAAACCTCTGCCTTCGGCTCAGATCATGATCCCAGGGTCCTGGGATGGAGCCCAACATCAGGCTCTCTGCTCAGCAGGGAGCCTGCTTCCCTTCCTCTCTCTCTGCCTGCCTCTCTGCCTACTTGTGATTGCTGTCTGCCAAATAAATAAATAAAATCTTTAAAATAAAAAAAATGATGAAAACCAAAGATCCCTTCTAGAAGGAAATATTTGCAAACCACATATCTGACAAAAGATTTACATCTAGAATAAATAATCTCAAAACTGGAGAATTAAAAAAAATACAAAAAATCCAATTAGAAAATGAGCAAAAGACGTGAACAGACATTTCACCAAAGAATATATACAGATGGCAAATAAGAACATGAAAATCTGTTCACTATAATTAACCATTAGGGAAATACAAATTAAATATCGCTACACACCTATTAGAATAGCTAAAAAGAAAAAAAGTAGTGATATCAAATGTTGGCAAGGATGCCTAGCAGCTGGATTACTTGAACATTGCTGGTGGGAATGCAAATGATACAGTCACTCTGGAAAATAGTTTGACAGTTTCTTATAAAGCTACATATATACTTACCTAATAACACAGCAATGACAAACCTGGACATTTATCCCAGAGAAATGAAAAATTATGTCCACACAAAAATGTGTACACAAATGTTCATAAACATTTTATTTGTAATAACCTCACCTTGGAAACAACCCATATATCCTTTGGTGAGCAAACGATGGTTCATTCATACCTAGGACCACTACTCAGAAAAGAATTAACTAGTGGTACATGCAACAACTTGAATGAATCTCAAGGAAGTTATGCCAAACAATAACCAAAAAAGCCAGTCTCAAGAGGTGACATATTATGTGGTCCCATTTATGTAACATTCCTGAAATGACAAAATTACAGAACAGATTACTAGTTGCCTGGTATCAGGCAGTGGGAGGAAGGGCGGGAAATGGGTATGGCTAGAGAAGGGTAGCACGAGGGATCTTTGTGGTGAAGGAACCGTGGTGTATCTTGATTATGACGGTGATTACACAAATCTACACATGTGATAAAATTATATAGAACTAGATACATGCACGCACACATACACAAGTGCATATAAAACTCGTGAGAACTGGGGCATCTGGGTGGCTCAGTGGGTTAAGCCTCTGCCTTCAGCTCAGGTCATGGTCTCACTCCTGGGATGGAGTCATGCATTAGGCTCTCTGCTCGGCAGGGAGCCTGCTTCCTCCTCTCTCTCTCTCTCTCTGTTTGCCTCTCTGCCTGCTTGTGATCTCTCTTTGTCAAATAAATAATATCTTTAAAAAAAAAGAAAGAACTCGTGAGAACTGAACATCGTCTATGGAATGTGCCAATGTAAATTTCCTGGCTCTGATATTGTACTATCATTATGTAAGATGTTACTATTGGGGGAAAGTAGATGAAGGGAACACAAGATTCTCTGTACTATTTTTGCAACTTCTGGTGAATCTAGAATTATTTTGAAATAAGTATAAAAATAAAAATACTAGCTCAGAGGAGCCACTTATGTACTATAAAAGTATCTCTTAAAACGGGTAATTCCTTCTGTCCTTTCAGTTCCAGTTTCTGAAGGAGCCAAAGTCTACTGTGTGAAGCTTCCTTATCTTTTCTATCAACACAAACCAAAACATATGGGTTTCTGTTTCTTTGGACTGAAGGGGGAAGCTGTCTTGTTGCTTTTTGTTTATTTGTTTACAAGTATACAGAACACATGCATTATTTTGAAACTTGTTTCTAGCCCTTATGGATATTCCCTGGACATGGCTCTGATGTCAGGTCCACTTGTAAACATAGGTCTGACTGATGATGCTTAATGGCTGCAGTGTTTTGGGCACCATAGCTATGCCACTGGTTATTCAATTGTTCTTTTATTGATTGACTTTGAGGTTGTCTTGAGTTTTCTGTCTCTAGCAATTGTAATGCCTCTGCTTTTATTTCAGGAAGGCCGGATCCCCCACCAGTGATTTTCAAACTTTATGTTAGTAGTGGAAATTTCTTTTCAGATTAAATCTTACCACAACACTCGATAAGTAAAACAGAAAGATCTGTTTTATTGGGTTATTGGGTAATTGGGGTTGGGGAGCTTGGATCCCCCTGCAGCATCTTTGAACCATTAGTGTTTAGGAAACAAAAGCTTTACCAACTTGATTCCCACTATTCTAGAAGAAATGAAGTAAATATGCAGGCACACTCTCCATGCCCTAAACACAATGGGCAAGTTCTCACTTGGGTGCCTTCACTTGAACTGTTTCTTCCACCCAGAATGCTTCCCAGGTTGACGTTGGTTTCTTTGATTCCTGTAGGTCTTTGAACACTCCTCACTTTATTCTTAGTTTCCAGATACCGTCCCCGAACCTGCATGTGTGTCAAGTTATCTCTAGGTTCGCACACTGCAAACACTGATCAGGTTTGTCTTCTCCACGTCAGCATGTCACATCTGTGTCCAAACCCTGTCACAGGTTCCTGAGCTCAGGGACCACACCATACAGATACATAGTTCCCAACCTGCCTAGCAGAGCTCTCTGCATGTAACCAGGACTCGGGACATAGCTCTCACTCCCTTGCGTGCCTGGGGCATATGCCTGCCTCCTGTTTCATTTTTTTCCCTTAAACTTGAAGCCAAATTCATAGAGTCTAATGAAACCACAAAAAACTGGATTAGAAGTGATGAACACCGATGTTGATGAGGCTGCTTCCCAGCAATTATTTAAACTCTGCTTCTCAAGAAGTGCCACGGTTTGGCCAAATGGGGTCTACATCTGTCCAGCCCGAGCAGTGGCAACCAGCGTTCGCACAACCTTGGCAAGGAAAGCAAAGCCTTTTACAGGAATCAGTTTGATGAAGACGTAGGGCTTAAAAATTGCACTTCAGTGGCTGAGTAAACAAATGCTAAGAAGTCAACATTACCAGCTCCGAAGCAGGAAGTAGACACTTGAGCAGAGGCAATGAGGGAAAATCCGACATCAAACACAAGAGCATCCCTAGGATGTGGTAGAGAAAAACTAGGATGAGGGCCCCTTGATGGCCTCTGACACACCAGAGCAGTCCCCCCGTCCTGAGGATAAAGGGGGTTTGATGCCGGAACCCAGTAGGGATTGCCCACGGCGGAGTCTGAATATTGTTCTCATTAATACAGGTGAGTTTGGCTATCTTTGGCCAATCCCTTTGTGACCTTCATTAATTTTCAGTCTGGGTGGAATATTTGAACAGGGTGGACCCAGGCAACTCTTCCAGAGTGGACAGAGCCCAGTAAGGAGCCTCTCACACAGCCATTCTTTAATGGCTGCACTTTTGCCCTTGTGTCTGTTGTAGTTGCCTATCTCTAAATGTGGGCGTTAGAAAGAGAGCACGCCGGGGTGGGGGTGCGGGGGAGAAGAAGAGGGAAAGAGAATTCTAAGTCGACTCCCCACTGGGCGTGGAGCCCTCTGCCGAGCCTTGCAGGGCTCCATCTCACAACCCTGAGATCATGACCTGAGCCCAAGTCAAGAGTCCCGTGCTTGACTGACTGACTGAGCCAGGGGGGCCTCCAAACAACTCTCACTAACCACTTTTTGTTAGGCAGCTCATTCACATTATCTGCGGTTCCTACAGGTGTCCTGAAGGGTGGTCAACTGTTCGTTCATTATGTTAAAGAACGACACTAAAGCTTAGAAAGGCGAGGCCAGCGGGGCTGGTATTTCGGCTGGGAAACTACAGAGCTGGGCTCCACCCACCTTGGAAGTTCACATTTCGTAGCCTCCAGTCCCTCATGAAAATCCGTATGCAGCCTTCCTTCTCCGTGCCCTTAGGGCCTATAGGTTGGCTAATCTCAGGAGCTGCTCCTGAGATTAGCCAAATTGTTTCTTAACACAAACAGCAGCTATTTCCTGTAAGGTAGCTTCTTGGTGAAGAGATTTGGAAACTCCTGCGGGAAGGGACACGTCCCAGCAGAGCACAAGCCCTCCAGATGGCCACGTGAGAAAGCAGCTCTGAGTGCTCCCTCAGAGACGGCCAAGGGAGCCTTGACTCACCAGAAGGGAGTCTTAAGAATAGTCTCCATTTTTGCCTTGCAACTCTCCTCCTCCCCACCCACCCCTTCATTATCTAGTTTAATCCCTATTTTCCGCACAGTCCTCGAGAGGCATCAAGGCCACACAGCTCCTAAAGAGCAGGGCCACTCAGGCTCAGGTGTTCTGAGTGTGATGTCCCTAGACATCATGCAAACGGTTTACACAGTCAAAAGGAAAGAGCGTGGGCTTTGGAGTCAGAACAGAGTTCAGCCTTGGCTCCACCAGATGTGAGCTGTGTGGCCTCAGGCTTGTTAGTACACCTCTCTGAGCCCGAGATGCCTCATCTATAAAGTGAGCAGGAAGATCACTCGAGAAGTGCACAGAAGGGCCCAATGCAAAGCCCAGGGGACAGTAATATGCTGAGTCAGTGATAATCATTCTTTTTAGGACCTTCACGACCTCTTTGATATTTTTGAGTTCCCAAAAGGTGTAACCATACGGAAGAAATAGCAAATCTTATTTGCTGACTTCAGCCCCAGCCTTAGGGAGGTCTGTAAACTCGGCCACGTTACTTACACGCTTAGCCTTTAAGTTCCTCACTTTAAAACCAGACTGTTGTGCGAGGATCAGTGAGCTGATGCACGTGAGAGTGCCATGTCACGTGGGAAAGCCTGCCTCGATGTGCAGCTGTGGGGGATATTTGGAAGTGCGGGGTCAGTCTGGAGCCTATAGCAGTTCACAGCTCCAACACTATTGATCAGAGTACTAATCACAGGTTCTAGAAAGCGCATGGCAGAATCTTGCTGGAGCTGTAAAGAAACTTTGCCTTGGGTGCCTTGGTGGCTCAGTGGGTTAAAGCCTCTGCCTTCAGTTCAGGTCATGTTGCCAGAGTCCTGGGATCGAGTCCCACATCAGGCTCTCTGCTCAGCAGGGAGCCTGCTTCCTCCTCTCTCTCTGCCTGCCTCTCTGCCTACTTGTGATCTCTGTCTGTCAAATAAATAAATAAAATCTTAAAAAAAAAGAAATTTCGCCTTAAATTCTACGTCTAGTCATGTGTATATATAAATAGACATGTAAATTTTCTAGGTGAGTATAATAATACGTTCTATGATGATATCAGTCTAATTATACATCACATAGTAAATCCAGCAAGAGGCTTGTTCTTTTGTTTTGAAGCCCTTTCGAGCACTGCCCTCAAGCCCGTCTGGGAGTAAGTCCTGCTGTCTATGCTGATTGACAAAAATAAACCATGACACTGTAAGCTGGTTCACCAGACACCCAGATGGAGCCCCAAGGTCACAGCTAGCCCCGAAGGCAGCATGCCCCTGAACAGGAGACCTCCAATTGCCATGATTGGTAGGAACGCATTCACAAACATGAGCTCCCTCTGAGATAAATGGAAGACAAATATGAAAAAGCCATTTGCAAATTTCCCCAGACAAATCAGGTCAGGAATAGGCCCCGCAGAGCAGAAAGCACCTTTGAGGTTGTTGGCAGCTGCTGGTGGCAACCGTCTCTGATGGGTGGTCTGGCAGCCCAGCTCCACCTGGAGGGGAGCCTCGCGGAGCCTGTTCCCTCCGAAGGATGCCTTCGCCCTTCCACCCGCTTCCATCAGCTAACACGGCATTCTTACTGGTCATCTGTTTGCCTCACATTCTCCATCGTGTTTTACTAGAGGATTCTCTTCGCACCATACTTTGCCAGTATGGCCTGGCATACAGAACAGTTTCACCCGAGATAAGTCAATATAGTGTTTTAGAATGCAAATAAATGCAAGAGGGGAAAACCCAGATTGTTTTACCGAGCCACTGGCCAAGTGGATATAGTTAGCAGCTATCGGGTCCTTGAAAAATGAAAATTAATTAAATTCAATTGGACGAATGACAGTAATCACTTCAAATAGGATAATGCGATAAATAACCCCTTACATAAAGAAAGGAATCATTTTAGTGCTACAGATGCCTTATTTCAAGGAAGGCTGAAATGAGTTTTTGATGCAAATGGCGTTCATGAAAGTAAAGTGCTGCACTGAAGACCCGTTGGGTGAGACTCCCTCTTCTGGACACTGGGCTTGTTCTCACATCCCAGCCAGCTGGGGTGTTTGGGTCCCCAGAGGTTTATACTTCTCTGAGTAGTCAGTTCCTGTTGCGGCAGTAACAAATTACTATAAACCTATTACCCACACCGATTTTTGCTCTCTTTTGCTTCTGAGATCAGAAGTCCTGATTACGAGCCTCAGTGGGCTAAAATCAAGGCAAAGCTGTGCTCCTTTTGGAAACCTTGGGGGAAAATCGTTTCCTGGTGTCTTCCAGCTTCTAGAAGCCATCTACATTTCTGGTTCCTGTCCCCCCTTCCCCCCTCCGTTTTCAAAGCCAGCAACCTAACAGCTTCAAATCTCTCACTAACTCTGACCCCTGCTTCCAGTTTAGACCACGCACATCGAGGGTACACGTATCTGCTCAAACCCACAGGAAGCCCAACAGTAGGAGCAAACCCGAGGATAAAGCACAGACCGTGCGTGATTATGACGTGCCAGTGTAGCTTCATCAATGGTCACAAACGTACCAGCCTGGGGCAAGGTGTGGTAGTGGGGGAAGCTATGCATATCTGAGCTAAGGGAATAAATGGGAAATCTCTGTACATTCTGCTCAATTTTGCTGTGAACCTAAAGCTGCTTTAAATAAATAAAAATAAGTGAATTAAGTCTTGTAAGGAAAAAATTATCTGAGCAATGTTCCTGTAAGGGTTTATTTGCATTTAACTGTTAGCTCCTTGGGAGAGGAGACCTGACAATTCGACTTTCTATCCCGGGAGCAGCACTAATGCCTGCCCGGGGTGGGAGCTAAACCCATGAATAAGGACCAGAGGGTGAGCCGGTGGTCCTGAAGTTTCGCCCCGCCCCCGCACCCCCCTCAGTGACAGTGAATCTTTTCGCAATGTGATCCCCAAGCAGTGCTGGAGCCGCGAGCGGCCAGCAGAGGGCACTGTGCAGACGTGGTAGCCCAGGTCTTGCCGGGCCTACTCCCATCCCCCAACACCCTACTCCACCACACCCCGCCCCCCTCGCCCCGCCCCGCCCCGCCGCCCACACAGACCTAGCAATGCCCAGAGCAGGTGCTCAGCGTGAAGCCAGGGATGGAGAAATGTCTTTTTGAACTCAACTGGTTTCCTTCTCTTGAGACAAAGTAACACAGATACTATTTTTCGGAAAGCAGTGGAGAATGAGGTTTGCCTCTTGCAAATCACTAATTGTGGTTTTCTTGCTCTGACTTAAAATGTCCTTCCGCTACAGCAGATGTCAGGAGGCAGGGGGGAAACGTGAGCATGGGCAATCCCGGATCTCTTATTAGAGGCATAGGTTTTGTTTCTTCTGAGGCTCCTTTTTGTTTTCTGTGTGCTGGAAATCAAAGGCTTTCTCTGAGGGGTCTGTTCTGAAGACTAAAGATAGTGTGCAGAAAAGGTAAGTCCACGATCTTATGCCCTTTGCATTCATTTTGGTCTTACACTCTTTACACCCTTTACACTCTTACAAGTTATTGAAGACTCAAAAGCTTTGTTTATGCAGATTCTATCAATCAATATTTACCACATTAAAAACTAAAATTTACTTTTCAATAATTAAAATTCTCATTAAAATATTCATTTCATTAGGAAATAAGCCCACCACACACTTTAAAAACATGGTTTAAAAAAATAAATTTTACAAACCATGTTTTTATGAAAAAAGCTGTATTTCAAAATAAAAAAAAGCCTAGACGAGTGACATTGTTTCCCATTTTTGCAAATCTCTTTAATATCTGACATTTACTTATATGTCCTCATTCAGACTGTTGTGGTATCACACTCACACCTCATGTAGCTTCTAGAAAGCTCTTCTGTACAATCATGAAAGAACGAGAGTGAAAAATGCAAATAACATCTTAGTGTTCTATGAAAATCCTTTTGATCTCAAACTCAGTAAGTGGTAGTGATTACATTGTTATCTGAGTGAGTTCTTTCCAAATTTCTGGGCAGCCACACCAGCCTGTAACATGGGATGCTCCAGGAGGTGACTTGGTCCTTGGAGAAAGGATCTGACAAGAGGCTACGAGGCTTATCACTCAGCATGCAAAGAACCCAACAAGAGCTGGACTAATCCATGAGATGAGTCACATGTTGGCCCGTTGGACAAGCCTGAGCTCACCGGCCTTCTAATGCATGCCAAGGTGATTATCTGTCTTAAACATACAAAATCAAGAAGTCCCTGAGTGCACCTGGTTAACCAAACCCTTTATTTCAAATTTACATAAAGTCTCTCTTGCAGTGACTTCCAAACTGTTTCATTTCCTTCCTGCTTTTGATGATGAGATGCATTAACTGTGTTTCCATCTCCTCCCCAGCAGGCATCCAAGCCTGATGAGCCCCTATTAACAAACTGCTGCTTCCTGCAGAGACCTATGAGACTTCCCTGGGCCTTAATTTCCCCACATCTGTCCAGGTTGGCACAGAGCTTCCCCTGTTGTCTTCGGGGTGGGGGGTGGGGGGGTGCTACCAGCCAGCAGGGCCAGAGCTGCGACAGTGTCCATGGGTCTCTGTCAGATTCCTTCTTCCTCCCCTTCCACTCTCCTCCTCCTCAGCCACTCCCTCCTGGCCATCCATTTCAGAGCCCCCTCTTCTTGAACCTCTAGAGGCTCAGCCCTCTTTGTGGCCTTCATTTCTCCGGAGTTTCCTCCGTCTGCCCTACCCGAATCCTCCATACTCCGACTGCTCGCTCCCCATCCATCTAGACCCTGCTTCCCTCCTCTCTCCTTCATGCATTGCACATTGCAGCTTCCCATGCCAGGGCCATGCTGGATTCTCAGCACATGATTCAGAAACAATCTACAAAGTCAGTGGCATTTGGACTCACTTTCCTGATGAGAAAAATAAGGCAGAGAAGAAGCTTGCCCAGGTTCCTATAGCCAGTTACTGCTGGGACCAGGGAGTCACCTTGTGGCTGCCCAGCTTTCCATCACATCACTGATGTCTCTTCTAAGAAGCTTCTTCATTTGATGCGGTCCATGTTCACTCTCTTTCCCATGCACCACCTTTGCTAGGTCTCTGCACACACACTCTCTATGAGGTGCCTTCTGGACCATCTTCAAGGAGACTACAAATTCACCAGGTACCAGTGATGCACCAGGGACCGCTCTCATCCCCAGGGAAAGGGAAGTGAGCAAGCGTTGTCTCATGGAGCTGTCACTCTCTCCTTTCTGCACTGACAGTAGGTCTCGGTCAGGATCCTTTGCTTCTGCCTTTAGCCCAGAAACACTTTCATCTTAGGCACAAAGTTTAGCAAACCCCTCCCAGGCTTTCTTCTTGCAAAGGTCACTCTGCATGCAGTGCACTATTTAGTTCCCACCCTTTAAGGGTGGTTGGCTATCCTTCAACCACTTTGCTTTTCCTCACTCCTACCCTCTGTACCACTTCGGGGCACCTGTCCTTTCTGGAACCTCCCCTGTGCTCAGAGGAAGCCTGGCTTCCCACTGTCTGCAGCAAGCTGAAAGCTGCCACAGTGGGGATGGCTCTAGGAGCTGCAGGGTGATGGCACCCTAGAGTCCACTGAGATGCCCTCGCCCGTGAGGCCAAGGACAGGCCAGAGGCCCCCCCGAGGACTAGTCCTGAGTAAAGATGAGCCACGTTAGGGAAGCCAAAACCAAGATTAGGTGCCTCATTCATTCCCAGTCATTCATTCAAAATCTGTTTTGAGTGGCTTCTTTGCTTCTGGGGCTCTTCTTGGCATGGGCCACAGCCCTGGATGAAACCAATGAACTTGCCCTAGTGGAGTCAGCAATATATTGGGAAAGACAAGCCACACACAAATAAATGTGTATGGTAACATCATGTGGTGATAAGTATTGGAAAGAGGAATCAAGCAGTGTCGGGGATGGGCCTGATGGAAGGGAGGAGTAGGTGCCATTTTAGATCGAATAGTCAGAGAAGAGCCTTCTGGGAGGGGCAGCATTTAAGTGAAGTAATAAATGAAGTAAGAGAATGGTCCAAGCCAATACCTGAGGGACAGATTTCCAGACAGAGGAAACAGCTTTGCAAAGGCCCTAAGGTGGGCATGTGCTTGTGGGTTTTGAGTAGAAGCAGGAAGCCAGCATTGGTGGAGGGAGTGAGAGAGGAAGAGTGTAAGGGGTGAGGTGGAGACAGCCGGAGCTTCAGTCATGAGGGAGCTCACAGGCCATGATAAGCTGTTGGGATTCGAACCCAGGACTTCTGATTCCAGATATAGAGCTCTCTACGTTGTATCACACTGCTTCTTGAAGAGTTTTCCTAAGAGATAGTCCGGGTTGAAGGTCAGCAAAAGTGATCATTTGGACTGTCTTGATGTTTGCTTTCCTTCAGGTCGCTGGCAAGCCAACCAACAACCAGAGGGAAGGTCATGTACAAGATCACGAATACAAAGGACAAACATCCTGACATCTCCCTTATTCTTCCCGTAGAGTTTCCCCAGGTTCTGAGTTCACAAAGCCCATGAGGAGAGAGGAGTCTGCCGTAAGGAGAGCCCAGGACCGCTGGGCCAAGGAGGAGCAGTTCGCCTCAGATGTATTGCTGCATCTGCAGAAAGAACTGTGTCACCCTCGAAATTTATGCTGAGGCCCTAATCCCCAGTGGGACTATATTTGGAGATGGGGCCTTTGGGGAGGGGATTAAGGTCATAAGGGTAGGGCCCTAATCTGATAGGACTGGTATCCTCACAAGAAGAAGAAGAGGCACCAGAGAGAGTTCTCTGTCTCTGTCTATCTTTCTGTTTGTGTGTACAGAGGAAAGGCCATTGCAGGGCACAGGGAGGCAGTAGTTCTCTGCAAGTCTGGAAGAGAGGCCTCCTCAGTAACCAACCCCAAAGGCACCTTGATCTTGGACTTCTAGCCTCCAAAACTGTGAAAAAATAAATGTCTATGTTTGAAGCTACACAGTCTGTAGTATTTTGTTATGGGAGTCTGAGAAGACTAACGTACACCCCAATGAGTTCTGTTTTCTTTCGCATCACTAGACCTCAAGCAAGCCAGGCCACGGCCTACCTCACCATCAGATTCGAGAGGGGCATTCCCTCTGATTCCCAGGAAAGGCAGTTTTGCTTGCAGAAGGACTGAGGAGGGGATAATTCGGAATCCAAGATGCCCTAACTTGTTTCTGGTTTTGTATCTTCATCTGTAAAATGGAGATGATCCTACCAATGCTGTGGGGGAAATAATAGGTACAAAATTCAACTGAATAAATAGTTGCTGGCATTATTCATGCAAAGTGTTGTATTGGCAAGAATATAAGGATACACATGTGCGATCTATTATAGGAAATTTTTCTCAGTAATAATGTATGTGCAGAAAATAGTTGTGAAAGCATTTTGGGAGTGTCAGATTTTTAGATGAGGAGGGCTTTTTTCCTATAAAGTTAATAATCTTGTTATTTGTTGAATGTAAATGCACTGATTTTTGTAATCATTACTGCCTTCTAAGTATTGTTTCTTAAAGTGGTAAAATATTTACAAGACTCTAATACATTTGTGAATTTAATTAAACATTTAGATGTATTGAAATAAGTTTGCAATGTTTAAGTATTAAGAAAAAAATACCTTAGCATATATATTACTTATTATACTTATATATTTGTTATACCTTATTATATATTATTATATTTATATATTTTGATTTATTAGTTATGTACATAGTCTAGGACTATTTGGGAGGCTGTTGATTATTTGATGTCCAAGGCAATGCTAATAAGCTTAATAAATGTATATATAAGATTACAGCACTATGCACTGCCCCAAGGTAACAAAACAATGGGAAGAAGTTTGGGGGGGGCTGTTAACAGTGTGGAGTAGGGGGTGTGCAGAGAGACCCCGAAGCAGCTGCCAGACATCTGAGAGATATTGACAGAGGGAAGGATAGGGGGAGCCTTGCTGTAGCCAAAGAAAATAAATCCTCTTGGGCACTTTTGTGAAGGGATGTAATAACGATTCTAATTGCTTAATTACTCCTGCCGGTGTTTATGTGAGTGTGCCTTCCCTGCTGGAGCCGGACCACACAAGCCCCTGACTCCACATAGGTTACAGGAATGAATGTGCACGGGAAATGCACGGAATTATTCAAATGAAGCAGTTTTCTCTGGAGTATTATCCAAATAGCCCAAAGGCTTCCCTTCTGGGAAGTACAAATCGACTAAACTTAAGATGTCTGCAAAGTGACTTGTCCAAGTCCAAGTTGTCCAAAGTAACCTGCAGATGGAGGATGGTGGTGTTTAGGGGAGAACATCTCAGGGAGGCCTACCCTATATGAGTACTTTGCTAGGTGCTTTTACATACATTGTCCTATGTCATCTTCACAGCCCCCCAAGACAGAGCTCAATATTTTCAGGCTTACCGATTAGCAAATAAAAGCTTCGAGGGAGTGCCTTCCGTGCCTGAGGACTCCCGACCAAGAGTTCAGACACAGGCTCCCAGGCTGCGAGCCCCCAGCCTCCCTGTTGCTCCAAACTGCTTCCCCAAACCACAGCCTTGAGTCTTGTTTGTGACCCACAGCCTCGTCCCCACCATGCTGTGGGGGCTGCATTTCTTGCGGCCTTGTGGCAAAATGGAACAAACCACCACAAAGGTTAGGTAAAACCCCTAACCTTCAGTTTAAGCTTGTGAATGTCAACCCTCCCCTAAAGAACAGGCGGTCAGGACTGAGTTCAACCAGGTTTTGGGTTATTTTTGATTTCTAGCACACATCTCTGATCGTCTAACCTTTATCTTTTTGAGATTCTGGCTTTGTTCCCATATTTCTGGAAGTAACAAAGTATATTTACGTAAGAAACTGTTTATAGATGTCTACATTTGAGAGGCGAAGGAGACCCAGACTTGCTTTGATTTACGATGAATTTGGCTTCCATGACCTCACTTCTTACGCAGAGGACAAAAGTTCTTTTTTCTGACAGGATCTGGGGGACCCGCCTAGAGCAGGTCCAGGAGGCTTGCTTCTCCCTCATCACAAGGGCCAGCGCCGTCTTCTGGATTCCCTTCTGCCCAGAGCTGCATTACACCCAGCATAATCACTGCGTTCTTTTAAGTAGGAACTTGAGTATGTGTTTTCAGAACCCTCAAAATAACAAAATTCAACTATGAAGAACTAATTAGAGACCGACTAATAATTAATTAAAAGTAAATAATTAATAAAAGATCAGCTTACACAAAGCATCTAGTAGTTCATGACAACTTGCATTTCTGCAGGGTTTTATAGATTCCGAGAGGACTGACATGCGCTTTCATATTTTATTTTGTCCTCACCACTACTTTGCAAGATGGGGCAAGTATGTCACTTCCATGTTACAGATGAGAAAACTAAGGCAAAGACATCAAAGTCCTTTGCCCAAGGTCACGTGGATGGAAAGTATCAGAACTGAGGCTGGGTCTCAGCTCATTTGACTCAGTGTTACAACACTTTATCCTTTATAAGCATGTTTCTTCTTCAGATTTGTATTTTCCTTTGACGTAGAACTTACAGACTCAGGAGCTACTTTGGCATATATTCAAATCTGAAATGGAGAACCATTTCTAAAAAAATGATTCAACTTTTCCCAAAGAGGGCAGTTGGGGGTCGGCAACACTCCGAAAAGAGTATCTCAATTTATACACCATGAGGAGCATTAGCAAAGCTTTTAAAAAACACAGATAATCAAGCATGACTACAAATACATTCAATAAGAATTTCCAGGTGTGGGTTAGTTTGTTTGTTTGTCTGTTTGTTTTAAAAGCTGAAGAGTTGATTTCAGCCCAAACTAAAAAGCACAAGTTTAAATGTGGGCAACATTAGGCAATCTGAGAACTGGTGAGGAGAGTCACTGATTTGCAAAGTAAGTGGCTCCTGTGCTCAAAGGCTTACACCATTTCATGGGGGTGTCTGGGTGGCTCAGTGGGTTAAGGTCTGTGAACTCAGACACTTGGGTCATGATTCCGGGGTTCTGGGATGGAGTCCTGTATTAGGCTCCTTGCTGGGGGAGGGGAGTACGGTAGTCTGCTTCTCCGTCTCCCTCTGCAACCGCCCCCCCACCCCCCCACCCCGGCTCACACACTCTTTCTCAAATAAATAAATAAAATCTTAAAAAAAAAAAAAAGAAAGAAAACCTAAAAAAAAGAAGATTCTAATTCTTAGAGTAGGGAGTAAGAACAGAAGTAACAGTTTTATTCTTCCTTAATTCAAACATTTTTGTTTGTTTGAAGGATCTTGTGAATAAAGAAAGCATCATCTTCATTTTAAGAAAATTAATTTACAGAAGACTTGAAGCACCTATCCCACAAGGCTAATAGGAAATTCCATCTTGGCCGTTATACGGGTTCCCCAATTTGATAGTTATACAAGAGTTTGTTTTTCCCTGACTTGAGGGTTATGCAAAGGTCCTGATGTTCTACATGAGCCAACACAGGCTGTAGTAGCTTCCTTCCATGTCCCACAGGCCCT